>NC_086283.1:76944472-77195528 GCF_021018805.1 Prinia subflava
GGATATTGTCTGACTGCTGCACCTGCTTCTGAAGGGGACAGTGCAGTAGGTTTTCTGGCACAATACTCAAACAAGGGATCAGAAAGGAGCTATGGGAACTGGAAGGTCCAATATAAATTTTCAAGGAAACTTTACAGTTGCCCCAAAGCTATTTCCAGGAGGGCAGCAGCCAGTGAGTACTGCACCCCTTCTCTCTTTACAAAATGTTCAAGTATAGAAAACATGTTGCTGGAATAAAGACACCAACTTACCTAACTTACACACTTCTACTCTTTGATGTTCAGATGTAGATTATTTTTTTTATTTGAATTGACCTGAGGGAAGATTACTTCTACAGGTTTTATTATTTGTAAAATAACAATTTTGATTGCTTTTGGCTTTTTGTTTTGTTTTGGGTTTGGGGTATTTTCACAGAGACCATTAAGGTTTAAAAATGGTCATAGGACCATTAAGGTTTAAAAAGATGTCTAAGGTCTTTGAGTCCAACCACTAACCTAATCACATTCCCAAATGCCACACCTACATGATTTTCAACACTGCCAGGGATGTTGACTCCACCACTCTCCTGAACAACTTGTTCCAATGCCTGACTACCATTTCAATGAAGAATTTTTTCCTAACATCCAATCTAAATCTTCCCTGGCACAATTCAAGGCCATTTCCTCTCATTCTACTGGTCTCTCATTTTCCCTGTCTCCTGTGCATTAGGTTGCCGTAATTTCTTCCTCCTCTGTAGCCTGAATCAAATCTTCTTCAGCTGTATCTAAATTTTGCTAAATATTCCAGGTGCAGACCCTTTCTGGTCATTTCCATCCTTGAAGATCTGAAACAGTTTGCCTCTCTGTTTCATGTTCAACAAAGCATTTCCCAACTCTGTTTTAGTTCTTTTGTTATACAACAGAGAAATTACTGAGGGGAAAAGAATGGGAGCTTTCATCAACAGTTCATTCAATTTTTTCTCCTGCTTTCTACTGAAGCTGAACATTAGAGTAACTTGGAAGCCATCAAAATTCAGGTCTCAAGCTGAACAGTTCTAGCATTGATTTAAGAGAGCCTCACGAGATTTTAAGTAGATTTGGATGAATAATTTGTAACAAGTGATTTCCTGAATTGCATCTCATTTCTTTCTTCATTAATTACTTAGAAAGGGGGTCAAATTATTCCATCTAGCATCTATTCCAAAACTTTCTGGAGTAAATGAAAGGAAATAATGCATTCTGGATTAAGACACATAGATATTTTATTGAATTTCTAAGATCCTTCAGAGAAGCAGTGCTTTAATATGTGCCTCTAACACAAAACAGAATTCTTATCCACATATAAAAATGCTGTGACCTTTTTCGTCTATATTTTTTTGACAAAGACAGCATCTCTTGGAAAAGTCCTACTAGTTTGGTGTGAATATTTTACATTTTTTACTTTAAAGGTATGGTTTTAGAAAGCATTTTTGCCAGTTAATGTAGGTAGAAAACTGAGATCATTAATATACAAAGTAATTTACTTAAACCTGATTTCTCATTTTCAGGTAGTGTTGTCATCAAGGATTATAGTCAGTGTCTTCCAACAACTTGCAAAAACACATCAGGACACAGTCTCAAGCTGCACCAGGGGACATTTAGGTTGGACATTAGGAAGATTTTCTTCACAGATGGGTGATTAGATATTGCAATGGGCTGCCAGGGAGGTGGAATCATCATTCCTGGAGGTTTAAGGAAAGCCTGGATGTGGCAGTCAGTGCTTGGGTCCATTTGACAAAGTGGTGTTTGGTCATAGGTTGGGCTCAATGATCTCAGAGATACTTTCCAACCTAACTGTTTCTATGATTTTCCACATTCTTTTATTCTCTCCTTCTCTTTTTAATATTTTGCCTCAGTGATGTTATTTATTTGCCTCTATACTAGTCTCCTATTCCAGCAATTTGGATAACCCAGAGGATGTTTGTATCTATGTCTTGTGATGTATTATCACTTGTTTCTTCACCTAAAATTCCTTTCTTTTAAATCATTTGAATCATTTGTTGATCAAATTGAATCATTTGTTTCCTCTGCTTGCTTTCTTTCCCTCCCTCCCTCCCTCCCTCCCTCCCTCCCTCCCTCCCTCCCTCCCTCCCCCCTCCTCCCTTCCTTCCTTCCTTCCTTCCTTCCTTCCTCCTTCCTTCCTTCCTTCCTTCCTTCCTTCCTTCCTTCCTTCCTTCCTTCCTTCCTTCCTTCCTTCCTTCCTTCCTTCCTTCCTTCCTTCCTTCCTTCCTTCCTTCCTTCCTTCCTTCCTTCCTTCCTTCCTTCCTTCCTTCCTTCCTTCCTTCCGCCCTTCCTTCCTTCCGCCCTTCCTTCCTTCCGCCCTTCCCGCCCTTCCTTCCTTCCTTCCTTCCTTCCGCCCTTCCTTCCTTCCTTCCGCCCTTCCTTCCTTCCTTCCTTCCTTCCTTCCTTCCTTCCTTCCTTCCTTCCTTCCTTCCTTCCTTCCTTCCTTCCTTCCTTCCTTCCTTCCTTCCTTCCTTCCTTCCTTCCTTCCTTCCTTCCTTCCTTCCTTCCTTCCTTCCTTCCTTCCTTCCTTCCTTCCTTCCTCCCTTCCTTCCTTCCGCCCTTCCGCCCTTCCGCCCTTCCGCCCTTCCTTCCTTCCTTCCTTCCTTCCTTCCTTCCTTCCTTCCTTCCTTCCTTCCTTCCTTCCGCCCTTCCTTCCTTCCTTCCTTCCTTCCGCCCTTCCTTCCTTCCGCCCTTCCTTCCTTCCTTCCTTCCTTCCTTCCGCCCTTCCGCCCTTCCGCCCTTCCGCCCCTTCCTTCCTTCCTTCCTTCCTTCCTTCCGCCCTTCCTTCCTTCCTTCCGCCCTTCCTTCCTTCCTTCCGCCCTTCCTTCCTTCCTTCCTTCCTTCCTTCCTTCCTTCCTTCCTTCCTTCCTTCCTTCCGCCCTTCCTTCCTTCCTTCCTTCCTTCCTTCCTTCCTTCCTTCCTTCCTTCCTTCCTTCCTTCCTTCCGCCCTTCCTTCCTTCCTTCCTTCCTTCCTTCCTTCCTTCCTTCCTTCCGCCCTTCCTTCCTTCCTTCCTTCCTTCCTTCCTTCCTTCCTTCCTTCCTTCCTTCCTTCCTTCCTTCCTTCCTTCCTTCCTTCCTTCCTTCCTTCCTTCCTTCCTTCCTTCCTTCCTTCCTTCCTTCCTTCCTTCCTTCCTTCCTTCCTTCCTTCCTTCCTTCCTTCCTCCCTCCCTCCCTCCCTCCCTCCCTCCCTCCCTCCCTCCCTCATTACTTAAGTACTTACTTATATACTTACTTACTTACTACTTATTTACTTACTTACTTATTTACTTATTTTTGGGGCTCTCACTTTCAGTAACCGTTTCTCCAGTTCACATATTTTCTTCTTTTATTTCCTTTTCCTTCTTGTCTAATAATACAAGCAGGCAATCCCTTCCCTCCAGCAGTCTGCATCATATGGTATGTTTTCTCTCAAGCATGACTAATTTCTGGTTCTGATAATAATTGTAAAAGGATATTTTTTGATTAAGAGTATATTTTTTGTTGAAAGAGGTGTGATTTTGATTCCAGATTTTATTGTATCTTATCTTTGTGATCAGCTCCTCATCTCCAAGAAGTATACTTCTAACAATAATACTGTGTTGGAGATGTAATCTAAAAATTTAAATTGATACTGAAAGATATAGGAATAATTTACTTAAATAATGCAAATTCTTTGAAAATTCTGCTTGCATTTTAACTTTGATTTCTCATTAATGTGATCCTGCTAGTTTAGAATAAATCATAGGAAATCTATTTTGGCATGCTGCTAGACTTTTCTGTGATTTGGTGTTGGTCATTGTCATTTCCTCTGAGAAATTTGGGAATTTATATATTATTGGGCAACACTAGAAAGAGAGCTGGTGGTCTCTCTAGATTGGTGGGCAAAAGAGCTTAACAATACATGTGTAGACCCTTCATGACATCCTCCATCCTTGCCAGGGTGTTGTCCTGAGTGTACTTTATTTCCCTCTGCAGGTGAATCACATGATATCCCAAGTCTTAAGCTGTGCCAAAAGAATTTTATGCTGGATCTTAGGAAAAAGTTTTTTATTGAAAGAGTGATTAAGTACTGGAACAGTCTGTCTGGGGAGCTGGTGGAGTCACCATCCCTGGATGTGTTTAAAAAAAGACTGGATGTGGCACTCAGTGCCATGGTTTAGTTGAGGTGTTAGGGCATGGGTTGGGCTCAATGATCTTGGAGGTCTCTTCCAATCCGGTGATTCTGTGTGATATTTATTGTGTTATTATTTATAGTGCAATGTCTTCACAGAAGTGCTTGGTTTTTCACATGTCTTCTACAAGGCAACTGCCAACAGCCCTCTTCCTTTCTAATGGCTAATAACAAAAACCCAAAAACTTCTAAAGCTATCCCACCTATTTTATAACTTGGCTTGGCTTAATCCAAGCAAATGCACCCTCCTCAAGCTGTGTTTCAGGAATATATTTTTGTTCCCAAACAACAGTGATGAGTACTGTTTAATAAAAGGACTTCAGATGACAAATTGCCTGCTTTGAAATATTGTCCATGAATATAAGCTATCACTTCAGCCACACACATGCTTTGAGGACACTTTCATTTACATACAATATGGGTGTGTTTTTACACTCTGAATACATTTTTGTAATTAAAACAAATGAGAGTACAATGCATGTCACCATAAGGTGGGTTGAGTAATTGCTTTCTGCAGCTGCTTTATGACTGTAAAGGTGGTCTGAAATTACTCAGGGGTCTAACTCTGAGACTTTTAAAGCTAGATAAGGCATAACCTTAGTATTTTTCTGCCTCAGTTCTTCTACCTGGAAAATGCAGAGAATCTGAAAACTGTACTCATTATCTCACTTACATGCTTAAAATATTTAAAGGATAATCTTGAAGATGTGATGGTGGAAGGCAGTTAAGAGCTAATTAGACAGGCAAGAAATCTGTTTTCCATTTGCCAGGGGAGCGGAGGCTGATTCGATGGAGGGAAGAGGGCAAGGTATTGAACTATCCTGCAAGCAACCTGTCTGTTTGGACAATGAGATTATTAGGATATGGATTGTACCTTTAAACATGACATCTAACTAATGCAGAGCAGAGCAAACACAGAAGTTGCCTGCATTTATACTGAAAATTCTAAAACATATCTGTAATCACTCAATTAGACAGTTCTGGGAAAACTCTCAGAGTTATTTTACCCCCAAGGATGTGATTTCTGATCTTGGCATTGCTATGGAAGTGTCTGAATTTTATTCCAATGATTCCTGTGCATATGCCCTCTGTGCCTCCAGCCACTCTCTGAAGGTGAGTAGTACAGAAAAACAGAAAGGGTGAGGAGAGGGCTTTGTACCACAGTCATGGAAATGTTGGCTCAAGTGATTTGAAAAGAGGGGTTGCACTTACTCCATGCACTGACCTAGTTTTGATTGTGTGCAAAGTTACTGCCTGTAAAACCCGCCAGTTTAATATCTCTAGAGAATAATTATTTTTTATTTATTGGCCATTCTGTAACTTACTGAAAAAAAAAATATCATGAGAATCCTGCCGAAGTCTCACCTCTGGTCAGGGACACAACATCATAAACTGAAAACATAGTATTTGAGACACACACATTGTGAACCTCACCTTGAATTGAAACAAACAAAACTAAAAAAAAAAGTTTACTTTAGGTCAAAACTTTTCCTTCCAGCTTTCTATTTTCTTAGCTGGATTTTAAAATTTTGACCGTTCCATTTCTGTAATTCCAAATATAAATAATAAAGCTACTACTAGAAAGCATTGACTCATAATACTCACTAATATTGCTCCTAGGAGAATAGCAGGATCATTAACAAAACACAGTCATCACATCTATGGTCCTTGATGGCATCAGCCCAAGCTTTGTAAAAGAGTGTTCCTCCCACAGGGATTGTGAGCTCATTCAGATTTCTGCCAGTTTCCAGGATCAAACCCATGAGTTCAAAGGACTCGCCTTGACAACTGGCTGCTGGTTCCAGTGCTTCACTTCCTAGCTAGGAAAGGCCAAAAATCTCACTGCTGTCAGACATGATGCAGGATATGCTTCCAGGCTCAATACTAATAACAGAAAGAAATTCAAGGGGAAAAAGACATCCTATATAAAAATGAGACTTTTATAGAGCAGCTTGTTACACCCCAGCAAGAGACCTGTGTGTGTTTTGATGTTTTTCCTCCATGACAGCAGAGGAAGCCGAGACGTAAAACTCTGGATTAGACAAATAGATACTGAATCCAAAGCTCAGTGAGATGAATCCTGGTCTCTAAGGAATATGTCACAAAGGTGCTGGGGTGGAATCAGAAATTTGTTCCACACATACCCTAATCTTCTATATTTATTTGTTTTGCAAAAACCTGATTTTAAGTGTCTAGCTGCTATTAGAAACAGCAAGACAAAGGTTCTTGATGATCTCCAGTGTTGTATCATATAATGGATCCAGAAATTTATCTAAACATGAAAAAAAGTTAAAAAAAAAAAGTGGTATGCACAGTCACTGCCCCCTCCCCCCCACCAGGGGCAGTAAGCTTTGTGATGAGATTAGATTTGCTGAAAGATTCAAAAATGTTCATGAATGTTTTGGCAAATATAGGGAAAGTATTCACAGAGCTCAGCTCAAATTTAAGGTAGAATATGCCACCTCTTTTGAGAATAAAATCATGGATACAGCTAATGTGGGATGACTTAAAAATATGCTTTGCAAAGCATTTGTATTTTCACATCATTTTGTCATAGAAGTAACAGCTATTATTTTAGTTGCTTTAATTTTGATATCTTTAGCTTGCTTCACACCTGAATTTTAAATGATATGCCTGACTCACTGGCAGTATGAAAGAGACATACAGAGATTACTTTTTAGGAATGAAAAACACAAACTATCTTAGATTTGAGTAAACCTTTGAACTTACAATCACATAATTAACTGTAAATTATTCAGTAGTTTCTCTGACATGTATTTTATCCATTGCACATGATTTAAAAATTCATGTACGCATGATTAAAAAATTCTGTGTACGTTATTAAGATGTTATCATGGATCCAGTGTGTAGTCCTAAAAATAAGAATATCTTAGTGCACTCAGTGGCAGTTTATTCAATTGCTAATAAAAAGTAAAATTGACAAATTATTTTTCAGTCACCTTATTCTGGTCCAAAGAGTCAAAAAGTGCTAGTTTGCATAATATCTTGACGCGGCCTGGGGGTGTGTGGCCGAAGCCCACTGACCACTCGAGGTCAGTTCTGTGGAGTCTTCGGCGGGCCGCGCCCTTCTGCGGCGAGTTGTCTTTAAAAAGACACTCTCTGCCTCAGAGGCACAGGATCACTACTGTGTTTCAGCTCTTTTGTGAAGGGGTCGCCTAGGCAACCCCAGCGGCTCTGTGCTAGCAGAGGTGTAGGAAGCTGGTGGGCAGTTTGCCTGCAGATTTGGGGCCAAGGCGGCGCAGAAAGGAGGAGCGGGAGCCAGGAGATCTCCGGAGCTGCTTTATTCGGAGGCTGGAACCGGCGACATCAGCAGGACCGAAGACCCCAGGGGTCTAAAACACCGTGCTTTTATGGGGTTGGAAAGGGGTGTGGTTTTCCCTTAGGACCAATCGCAGGGCGGATTGAGAGGTTCTCCAATCAGGGAGAGGATTGAAAAGTTCACCAATCAGGGGGCGAGGTTGGGGAACTCTCCAATCACGGAGGGGATTGTGGAACGGTCCAATCAGGGGAAGGATCAAGAATGCACCAATCTCCATGCGAGAACAGGGTGAAGTAACTTTTGATCCAGTGGCTGTGGGACAGAAACTTTGGACCAATGGGGGAACACTGCCTAACTTTTGGCCAATGGGAAAGGGGAGAACAACTAACTTTCTAAGTAACAGGGAAAACAGTTAAATTGATGGGAGAACTTGCTTTGTGGGATTATTACAACACACTCTCCCTCCAAGGGAGAGTGTCGCTCTCCTCGGGAGCTTCCCCACCTCCCACAACTCCCCCTTTTTTATTTATTATAAAGATTTCAGCAACTGCTTTTTTGAAGCCCTTAACTAAACAGGTGAACATCAATAACACAATAACTATGACAGTGAGAATCCAGAGTAACTGATTTAACAATGCAGCGACCCATCCCTTAAATCCAAAGTGTCCAAATAAATCCTGGAACCATTCTGGGTCTTTCTCGGTTTTTAGTTCTTTAACATCTTCTTTTAGTTGCTGAATTTTCTTTAGAATAGACTCACTATGGCTTGATAAATTAAAACAACATAATCCATCAAACTCTTCGCAGCCGTGTCCGTGTAGCAGAAGCAGATAGTCAATAGCTGCTCGGTTCTGCAGCGTGGCGTGCCTGGTGGTTTCTTCATCTTCTAAAAGCTCGCTCAATGCCTGTGAGGTCTTGTTGGCCTGCTTACTGAGCCAGCACCCCAAATGTTCAATCTCCCCTAAACTTTTTGCCGCTGCCACCCACGGCAGGAAGATTGAAACTGCGATTCTTTTTGACTTGGGCCAAGAATAAAAGGTGGCATCACAATTTTCATCAAATGGGTGGTATGATCTCTTTTGGCGAGCCAATTCGGGGCTATTTCTTTTCCACTCTTGCAGCATAGTGGTATTTGGGGTGAGGGTAGTAAGCCGACCAAAGGTGCATGGACCCCCTTGGATTCTGGAAGGGAGACCTGCCCACGCCCTGTCTCCACAAATGAGGAAGACACCCTTAGGGAGGGCCCTGGGATGAAGAAACCCTGATGTATCGAATGCGATTTTTGCGGTGTGGTTGCACCAGGCGGCCGAATCATACTTTTTATTCAAGGGGTTTAAATAGACTTTGTAACTGACACTCGGATTATTGAAATAAAAATTAAAACAATAGCTTGCTCTAGCCGACCCTAGAAGATCCAGTTCTTGGGGCTCTAGCTTCCTGTCTGGTCTTTCCGAATTAAAATGTTCTGGTGCAACTTTTGGTAATTGCGCTACCCAATTTTCCCAGGTTTCCCTAGCTGGCCACTTGGGTGCTGTGGGCGGAGCAGGCCACCTTCCCGCGAGGGGATGCGGCGGTCTTAGATCTTGAATGTTAAACGGCATTCCTACCAGGCACGAGGACAGAGGGCTGGTGACCGAGCCCATTGACAAACATAGGTTGTCCTGTTGTAGTGTCTTTGCCAATGTCACCCAAACATTTTCGGGTGGTTGTCCGACTTGCCACGCTCTAATTCCTGCGATCAGGCAGAACAGGAAGAGTACCGACATGTTCACCCGAAACGGTTCCCTTGGGTTGCTGCTAAATAAACATAAGACACCGATTAGAACCTTCGTATAACGTTAAGTCACCAACTGCAGTAACTATGGTAGGAGTAACTTGGAAGGTGGGTTTGGGGACATGGGGTCCAGGGAATTAACTTCTGAGCAATTATACTCAAAGGTCTGTGTCTTTTTGATGATTGTCATTGTTCCCCCCCTCCGCTTTGGTTTTCTCCCTCATCTCCCTCCATTTGAAAAACTGAAAAGACGGCATTAATAGCTCGTCTGCGGTAATATAGGTACAAAATATAAAAAATTATAGGCAAAGAGACTCCTATGACTATAATGATATAGTAAAAGGAGGAACGAAGAATGTGTGTGTCAAAGGCATCTGAATTTGCTTCTCGGTTGGTTTGCCGCTGTGGTGTGATAGTAGCGAGAGTGGAGACGGTGCTTGCGTACAGAGCCTGGGATGCAGCGTTTCCGATTAACAAATTTACATCTTTGCACTTGTCCTGCTGTATTTCTAGAGTACTTCTCCATGGTACTGAGTGTACGACAAAGTTGCACAGTTCATGGCGTTGCTCTTTGTGTTTGATTTCAACGTCCATCACATAGGTGACTCCAGCGCGAATGCGTTTTTCCACTCTTAAAATCCTCACAAGCTGGCTTGGAGATTTGTGACGACGGCTCAGGTCATGCTGCTGCAGGGCAAATTGCAACATCTTTTGTGTAGCATCATCTGACTCTGGATGAGGTATTACTCGAATTTTGCTGTGCACTGCAGACACACAGACGAATGCGATGAAAAGAAGCACCGGTCTCATGATTGCAGGTGGTAAGGAGCCTCTGTATTCAAAATTAATAGAAGACAGTGTTAGTGATAATAGATACAGAAACTTCACATGACTTTGGCAATATAAAGTTTCTAAAATTGGAGGGAGGAGGGAAGGGATCAGGACAAACAGGGAAGGGGTGAAGAGGAAATAGTTCTCTGTATGAGATGGTCGTTGTTGTTTCCGCATGTTGGATGTTTCTTGGTCATGGAGCACGTCAGTGGCCGATGCATTGCTTGCTCCCGTTGTAAGTTATTTTTCTTCCTTATTTTCCAGCTGACAGTCTTTTGCTCTTCATCTTGTTCTGTGTGTGACTCAGGAGAAACCACGTTAGGTTTACAGGGCTCAAGATAGGGTTTTACACACTTGGCTGAGACCCACTTTGGTCCTGAGGGCATGGATACGCAAGCGTATCCACGTCCCCAAGTTACCAATTGGTGTGGCCCTGTGATTTGTTGCGTTTGTGGGTCTTTCACTAATACTGGGGGTTTCTCTTGTAGTTTGGTTTGTGTGGTATTGGAAAAGTGTCTTATCACTGGGGGGTTTGGTTCAGTCTCTGAGCAATTAAGAAAATTGATTACATAAAGTGCTTTGCATAGTCTTTCTATAGGGGAAAGTGTCGCGGTGCTTGAAAGCCTGTCGCTTTCCGCCGGGCTAGCTCGTGCACCACGGCACAGTGAAGCAGGGTCAACCCGCAGCAGGCTGAGCAGAGTTGATCCCTGTGGGTTCTTGTGCCACCAAGAGAGGTCTCTCGTTCCTCTCCAAGGCTTTCCAAGCGTGCAGAAGCGAAGAAGGGAGGGTCCAGACGCAGTGAGAACAGGAACGGATTTATTAACACAACCAAGAACCAGGCAATCTGAACCCAGAACAATGCTGTGCAGCAACTTTTAAGGGACTAGATTAGGGGCGGGGAAAGGGGTGTCTCCTTACCTCTAGACAAATCAAATACTATCTCTGGGGAGCACAGGGGAGGGGTTGGGGAACCGGGACCAATCAGGAGGAGTTGGGAGGAGCAACTCAAGGCGGGAAAGGGGATTGACAGTTAACTGAGGTGCTAAACATAGAACAGGCTGTAAGTAACTCAGCAGGGAGCCTGAATATCAATTAGGGAGGAGGGGATACAGAGAACTAAACCCATACAAACGTAATATAATTAAACCTTAATAAAACCTTCTTACTAACATTTCCACATGTCTATTTTCCACCCACAATAGTAAGCCACTCTAAAGTCCTTTTCTACTTTCCCTTGTCTCAGTTTTCTTCCCTCCTTAGTCCTTCTGTCAGCGCCCTCTGCTACTACTCCAAATAGCCTTCAAAATCCTCTCCTTCGTCTGTCCACCAGTCCCCCTGACACAAACCTTCTAGGTCACTTGCTAAGTCCTTCCTAAAGTCTCTATCTTAGCTTTCATCAAATGAGGGTTCACAAAAAGGACTAAACGAAACTCATAATCACAAACGCACACCGCCACAGGAAAGTGCTTTTGTGCTCTCCTGTTGCTGGTGGAGGACTCTTTTTATGTTCTGGTGCATTCTCTCTACTATAGATTGCCCCGTAGGTGAATGAGGGATGCCTGTAGTGTGTTGAATTCCCCATTCTTGAAAAAATGCCTCAAGATGTTTAGATATGTAAGTGGGTCCATTGTCAGTTTTTATCTTTTGTGGGACCCCTAAGGTGGCAAACGCCATCATAAGGTGTCTTTTAACGAACTTGGCGTTTTCCCCTGAATGTGCAGAGGCAAAAACCATCCCAGAAAAAGTATCCACGGACACGTGTACATACTTAAGTCGTCCAAAAGATGCAACATGTGTCACGTCCATTTGCCACAAATCATTGCTGTTGAGGCCTCTTGGGTTCACCCCTCTGTCTAAAAAGTGTACCTGATATGTTTGACATTGAGGGCAAGTTGCTACGATGGACTTCGCTTGTTCTTTTGTTAAGTGGAACATTTTTGCTAGTGATGGCGTATTTTGGTGATAGAACTGATGGGACAACTTAGCCTGCTGAAATGTATCTGGCAATGTAGGTGTTTGTGCCGCCATTGCAAGCGCGTCAGCTCTCTTGTTTCCCTCTGTAATGGCTCCCGGGAGGTCAGTGTGCGACCTAACGTGCATGACATGGAATGGTTGCTTCCTGTGGGAGATAAGAAATATTAATTGAGAAAGCAACTGGAAAAGTTTTTTATTCGACACCTCTCTTAAAATGGCGTGTTCTGCCCTCATAGCTACTCCTGCTACATATGCCGAATCTGTGACCAAATTAAAGGTTGGTTTTTGAATTTCTCGAACGCTCTGACAACGGCTGCTAGTTCTGCAATTTGTGGAGAACCCTCCACAACTTGAACATCGGACTCCCACTTCCACGTCTTGGGGTCTTCCCAAGTCATAACTGACTTGTGTGAAGACCCTGAGCCGTCTGTAAAAACTGTCACCGCGTCGAGGGGGGTCTTGCTTTGGATGAATTTGGGAACTAAATGTAAATCTGCTTTAAATAACTTGTGGCCTGGATAGTGAATCGAGATTTTACCTGAGTAGCTATCAAGGGCAAACTGGAGGTGATCATTGTTCCGGAGCAGAAACTCAAGCTCTTCAGAAGTGGCCAATGGCATGTAGATGCACGCGAAGTCGCACCCTGCAAGAGAGCGGAGGCGTGCCCTCCCTTTTCTAATGACTGAGGCTATGTACTCTTGAGGGGTGGTAACTGTCTTTGTGGATCTGGCATGTAAGAAGATCCATTCAAGGATCAACAATGGATCTTTTAGCTGGGGATCCCATTGGAATATCAGACCACTGATATGAGGAGCTCTACCCAGTACTGCGAGGAGGAAGGGTAAGGATGGGTCATACCTGTGCGCCTGCCATTCAGAGAGAGCGTCCTGCACGACTGCGATGGCTTGTCTGGCCTCTGGTGTTAAAGATCTCGGCGAGTTCAGGTTGCTGTCTCCCCGTAATAGGTTGAATAGAGGCGCGAGGTCTTCGGAGGAGATGCCGAGAAGAGGCCGGACCCAACTGATTGACCCACACAGTTGTTGCAAGTCGTGCAGCGTCTTGGGATTGTTGTTGATGACAAGCGGCTGGGGCGCGATGGTCTGCTCCCTCACTCGCAGTCCGAGGTAGCTCCATGGGCTTGTAAGTTGTATCTTGTCCTGTTGAATCTCAAATCTGGCACTTTCCACTGTAGCAATAGTCTTTGTCAATAGAGTCTGTAAAGTCTGTGAGTCTCTGGCACATAACAATAGATCATCCATATAGTGTAACAAAATACAGTCTGGGAACTGTTCACGGATAAGTGATAAAATGCGAGCCACGTACCATTGGCAAATTGAAGGACTTGCCTTCATGCCTTGCGGTAACACCAGCCAATGGTATCTTTGGAGAGGAGCTTGTCGATTGGGGGAAGGAACGGAAAAAGCAAATCTGGGTGCGTCTGCGGGATGGAGGGGAATGTTAAAGAAACAGTCTTTTATGTCGATGACAGCGAGGGGCCAATTCCTGGGGAGCATCATTGGTGATGGCATGCCTGGTTGGAGAGGGCCAAAGTCTTCAATGATATCATTAACTTTCCGGAGATCTTGTAGCAGTCTCCACTTGTCTTTCCCGGGCTTTTTAATAACAAACACTGGGGTGTTCCAGGGGCTGTTAGATGGGGTAATGTGCCCTTTGGCAAGCTGTTCATCTACTAGCAGTTTTAATGCGCGCAACTTTTCTCCTGAGAGGGGCCACTGATCTACCCACACGGGGTCGTCTTTCTTCCATGTGAGCTGCGGGATGTTACAGGCGCGCTCCTCAGTGGCCCCAACTAAAAATCCCTGCAGTTAATCTGCAGTGATGTGCCCCACTGGGATAAGACATCCCGTCCCCACAAGGTGATTGGTGCCCTGACTACAAAAGGTCTGATGCTTGCGACTTTGCCTTCTGGCCCACTTACCACCACATTTCGTTTGGAGCGCCATGAGGTTGCAACGCCCCCAATACCTGAAATCATGCCTGCAACAGGCTCAAGCTCCCAGTCGGCAGGCCATTCTGATCTTGCAATAATTGTCACGTCCGCTCCCGTGTCCGCCATTCCAAGTCTCTACTTTTTCACCTTTGGAAAATAATGTACATTTGATGACAGGTTTATTTACTCCAATGACTTTCACCCAGAAAGCGGTAGGATTTGCAGGGACTGCATCAGGAAGTTTTTGGGGAAGTAAAAATGCTTGAGCTAAGGGGACTCCAGCAGGTAAAAAATAAGGATAGTCTAAACACAAAATGGAAATGAAAATCTCCTCTCCGGGCTCTAATGTTTGCATCTCTGGGATAATTGCGATTTCTGATGGTTTGTGCAAAGGGTCTCCGATAATTAAAATGTCCCAAGGGCCATTAAGTGGTGCCCGCTTCCCCGTTGCAATTTTAAAAACAGAGTCATTTTCAAGTTGTATAGAAAGGTCACTCACCAGCTCCCGTCTGGTCCCCACCTGTACCGCGGCGTAAACTGAGTCGTCTTCATCTCCGTCAGTACTTTCTCCTCGGGGGTCCGTGGCCCATGGGGGAACTGGTCGGTGTCGGTGTGTCCAGGGACGCGAGCGGTGCGAGACGGCTGGGAATTTGGTGTCTGCGCGCGGCGCCGGACCGCGCTCAGCCGGGAGTTTCCCCGCTGCCAGTTCCTTCTGGGGTTGCTGCGCAACCACTTATGGTCTCTTGTGTGGTCTAACACCATGTTTTTCTCGGGACAGTCTTTCATAAAATGTCCTAAATTTCCACAATTAAAACATTTGGAATTCTCTTTTGATGACACCACGGCAAAAGCTCCAGAAACACCTTGGGCGATTCCCTGAGCGACTGCTTTGGCTACTGTGTTTTCAGTGGAATCGTGTTTAACACAGGCTTCTATCATTTGATCCACGGTTGGGGGTGGATCAAGGGGCAAGGATCTAAGGATTGCCTTGGTGCTCGAGTTAGCATTAATCATCGCTAGCTTAGTTAGCATTTCTTTTTGCACCTCCTTGCTCTCCAGTTGCTTTTCCAAGGCAACCTTTAGTCTGTCTATAAATTTTATAAAAGATTCTTCTGGGCCTTGCGTGATATGTGTGAAGCTCTGTGTTGGAATGGAATCATCAGGTGTGAGCAGGAGTGCTGATTTGGCAGCCATCGTGATGTCAAGCAGTGCAGTTTCTGATATATTAGTCTGGTCCTGTGGTTTAAAGAAGTTCCCTTCGCCGGCAATCTGCTCTAAATTTAATTGTGGTTTGTTTGGATCATTTTGATAAGTCGTGACCAATGTTCCTAATTGCCGTTTCCAATTTCTTTCCCACAGCATATACTCCGCTGGGGAGAGCAGACATCCCATAATGTTTTTGATGTCGTGCGGGATTAATGTGTGTGCGGCGAAGGTAGCTTCTAATAGGTTTTTGAAATAGTGGGACCCTCTGCCATGTTCCTTGGCAGCCTTGCACAATTCTTTTAATTGATTGTATGGTAAGGGCTCCCAAATAACAGTCCTCCCAGAATGCCTGCTGGTTTTGATGGTGATGGGGAAGGCCTATATCTTGTTCACCATTTCCCAGTCCCCTTCCTTTGCTGCGTTCCCTCGAGTTTTAGCCCAGTGATCTTCGTAATCCGAAAGCGAAGACTCACTGCTTTCATCGTCTGTTGTTGGGGGCTTAAAACGCAGGCGTGTTATTGTGCTGTGTGCCGGAGGTGTGTGATGCGGGGTTGCAGTGGGAGCCAAGATGGCTTCCTTCCGGCTGCCTGGACCCCCACTTCCGGAGGTGGAGGGGTACGCAGGGGCGGGGTTTTGTGGAAAGGGGCAGGTGTCTGGGGTGGAGCCAGTGTTTGAGGTGGTGCTTGTGTTGGGAGCGTGGTCAGCGTCGGGGCCCGCGACGGGATTGGTGAGCTCGCCGCAAGGGGTAGGGGTGGTTTTTATTTCGGGGGAGGGGCCCGACGCAACCACACCAATCGAAGCGCAAGGAGAGTGGCAAGAGGGTGATGTCATTATGAGGTGGCCATTTTGTGAGGATATGGCGGGTAAACTTGGATCGTGAGGGGGCAGAATGGCGGGGCTGGCCACGTTGCCGGCGCCATTTTGAGGACCGGGGAAAAGAGAACTACGAACTGGGGGGAAAGGAAAACTGGGGTAGAGGGATGTGGAAACAGGGTTGAGGAAAGGATCCAAGGCAGTGTGGCCAGCACTGTCCTGGCAGGGGTAGAAAGGAGGTCGGGAGGGGTCCGGGGGTCGGTGGCACCCCGGTGCGTCACCGCGCATAACGCCTGCTGACCTACTCTCAGGAAGGGAAGGGGGTTTTGGATCACAGGGAGGGGAACAGGGGGAAGGGGTTTTCAACTGGGGCCCACCCCCATCCCTCTTACTACAACTTCCCTTGTTCTCCCCTGCTTTAATAATTAACTTAAATAAAGGAAAAAACTCGGCAACAGAAAGATCCCCGTCTAATTGAGCTAAATTTAACTTCTTCCCCACCTTGTCCCAGAACGAATCCACGAAAACAAGATCTGAAGGAGTGTTAGGGAATGACTTAAAAATCCAATGAACAAAACGTTTTAAAAGACTGGAACTGAACTTAAACTTTCCCACATCAAGGGATTCTTTAACTTGGAGATAAAACTCCCGCTCAGATGGAGTGAGTGATGGGCGGCTGATGTTGTTGCCCATCCTCCTTTCTGTGTCCCACCCACGGAGAAAATGAAGAACTGAAGAAAAAGACCCCTTATATTATCAACTCACTGTCTCTCTTCGCCCGACGGCGTTGGTCAACAAAAGCTCGGTGGGTGGTGACCGCCTGGACCGATCGGCTGCCGTCTGCTGGTGCTGGCAGGTCCCGGTCGGTGCCTCTCCGGTAGCCCCTGCTAGAACGCAGAGGTGTCCCTTCGAGGAAGTGGCAGCCCCAGGTTGTACGAACCAGTGGCCGAAACCAGCTGGACACAACTTGCCGCAGGGTGGCCGGAGCCCGTCCCTGTTCGGGCGCCACTTGATGCGGCCTGGGGGTGTGTGGCCGAAGCCCACTGACCACTCGAGGTCAGTTCTGTGGAGTCTTCGGCGGGCCGCGCCCTTCTGCGGCGAGTTGTCTTTAAAAAGACACTCTCTGCCTCAGAGGCACAGGATCACTACTGTGTTTCAGCTCTTTTGTGAAGGGGTCGCCTAGGCAACCCCAGCGGCTCTGTGCTAGCAGAGGTGTAGGAAGCTGGTGGGCAGTTTGCCTGCAGATTTGGGGCCAAGGCGGCGCAGAAAGGAGGAGCGGGAGCCAGGAGATCTCCGGAGCTGCTTTATTCGGAGGCTGGAACCGGCGACATCAGCAGGACCGAAGACCCCAGGGGTCTAAAACACCGTGCTTTTATGGGGTTGGAAAGGGGTGTGGTTTTCCCTTAGGACCAATCGCAGGGCGGATTGAGAGGTTCTCCAATCAGGGAGAGGATTGAAAAGTTCACCAATCAGGGGGCGAGGTTGGGGAACTCTCCAATCACGGAGGGGATTGTGGAACGGTCCAATCAGGGGAAGGATCAAGAATGCACCAATCTCCATGCGAGAACAGGGTGAAGTAACTTTTGATCCAATGGCTGTGGGACAGAAACTTTGGACCACTGGGGGAACACTGCCTAACTTTTGGCCAATGGGAAAGGGGAGAACAACTAACTTTCTAAGTAACAGGGAAAACAGTTAAATTGATGGGAGAACTTGCTTTGTGGGATTATTACAACACACTCTCCCTCCAAGGGAGAGTGTCGCTCTCCTCGGGAGCTTCCCCACCTCCCACAACATCTAAGGAAAAAAAACCCTGACTGATTCAAGGAAATAGGTCTGGTGATAAAATTTTTGCTTATCTGAAATTGACACAGATTCTCTGAATTTGCAACAGGTCAGTTGTAAATTTTTTAAAGTAATCACATAAAGTGTTGGCCTTCCAAATAAGAACAATCTTGTTAAAAGTTGCTTAAACTGCACAGCAGTATCTGTCATAGAACTTATTTTACTGGAGACATCATTATTGCCTCTGGAGTGACTTTTTGACAAATTGCATGAGAACTATTTAACTGGCTAAACATTTCATGACATAATTTTTAGATCAAATCCCTTGAATTTATTAGGGGGTTTATTAATTTAATAATTTAAGAGAAACTCTACAGTAAAGTCTTTTTTTGAGCAACAGATTAAATGGTTCAAGTGAACAAAGAACTTGGTTTGGGTTTTTAAAAATAATAATAATTATTATTATTATTATTGAGGATTTTTCAAAATTATTTTAATCAAGTCAGAATGTCTGTGAAGTAAATTTCAACTTTTAAAAGGTTTGATTGAGTCATCCTTGCTCCTTACCTCACCATTATGTTTCATTACGTTTCATTTCATTTCATTTCATTTCATTTCATTTCATTTCATTTCATTTCATTTCATTTCTGCTTCTAGGTTGCAGGAAAGAGTACAAATGCAGGAAAGAGTACATGCATAGATAAAGATTCTAAAAGATTTTCAGACTGCATATTCTCTTAGAAAACAGGATTTTCATCCCTATTTTTAAAAAACAAAAAGCTCAGCTAGATGAGATTTTTGCTCCATATCAATGCTTTTTGCCAGACATATTAGTTTATTCTGCCTTGAGCTTGCTTGTAGAAGGAACTACTCGGGGGGCTGCTCTCTTTCCCCAAATACTGATTTTTGCTCAGATAATCTCCCCTCTTTCCATCTTTAATTATAGGCAGTGGATATGAGTTTAGCTCTGCAGCAGTGTCTTTACGAGCACGTGCGCATTTACGCGCACTCCTTGCAAAATGTGCTTTGACAGTCCCCCGCTAAGGCTTTTCCCAGATTAAGGAATCATAAGCAGCTTTGGACCACTTGACCCTGCTGGTTCATCATTTATGATGTTCAAAAACACGCACATGGCCAATTTGAGTTTATCCAGACACTTAAGGGGAAGCTCTTCAATTAAAGATCATACTAAGTGACACTGACAGTAACCCTCTAACCAATATGGTGCAGCTAAATCAACCCTAGACGCTGGGAATAGCTCTCCTCAATAAAAAAAACCCAAAAAACAAAAAACCAAAAAGCAAACCCACCAACCCCCCCACCCCAAAAACGCCCCTAAACCAAAATACAACCAAGAGAGAGAATCATGTTTGGAGAAGCTCTTTCTCAGAAGTAATTTTTTACAATCTCGAAAGAAAAGGTCAAATGATCCAGGAAGACTTCGCTGGAGAGTTTTGCTTGGGATGCAATTTGAAAATGTTTGGAAGGAAAGAAAAAGATATTTTTATATAAAAAGGAATGATGTCACATTTTATATAAATTTTATTTATATTAATAAATATATAATTGTGTTTATATTATTATTAAATTTATTTTATTTTATTTTTTATATAAAATGGAATGGTGTCATACAATCTTTGTGTCACATCAAACAACAAAGCAATAAATTCACTGGGTGACACAGACAAGGGTATCCAGGTTGAATTGAGTTGTCTTCTAGTCCTTTCCCTAAATTGTCACATTTACTGCCTGCTGTAGAAAGCGGAAGCCACCAATTGATTTCTAATTCTGCAAACCCCAGGGTGTAAATGTGATTAGCGGTAATTGGAGAAGTTCAGCAACTGTTAATTTCTCCTCTCTTTGTTGTTTTTCCTATTTAAAATATTAACAAAATGTGTATGTAGACCAAAACTGACTCTGATGCAGCTGAACAAATGATACATATTTAATCAGAGCTGTGGGACCCCAATGCGGTTGTCTGAAACAAATGTGACATGTGCTTCCTCTCAAAAGAAAAAAAAAAAAGTCAGGCAGCTAATAAACAGCACCAGTATTTTGTTGTAACATTCATTGTCTACATGATGTTGAGTTTAATGGCATTACACTATGTAAAAAAGCTAGAAGTACGCTGCTGAATTTGTCTTTCCCAGTTGGCTCTCCCTGAGGAGATTATAATGTGAGTGGTGTCTTTGTTTGTTGCGTGCATAAGTGTGCACAAATTCTTAAGTTTTCAGCTGTAAAGTTAGATGGCCAGAAGAGACATTAACCCCTGCATGGCTGAGTGTCTCCTTGGAAAGAAGGAGTTTCACTGGTGCCTCTAGGAATTGTGGAAAATAAAAACAATACATATTTTTCTCTCTAAATGAATAATATCTTGGTTATTTCCTAGTCAAGATTCTCCTTTATCCGTAGCTAAAAAGCTAATACTTTTAAGCAAGAAAATGGCTATTATTTTTCAGTGCTTGAAAGGAATCTATGTTTACCTTTATTCCCTAGCATTAAATAATTTTCTTCGGTAACATAGACCCAGGAAGGTCATGTGCACAGCAGTGTGTAGTCCGATTTAAAATGGTTTGAATATCTCAGGAGGCTAGCTGGAAGCTGGCTAGCTTGGCATATACACTTCACTCTGAAAGGTTAAAGTTAACCTAGCTGTAACTATTTTTAGCAAGAATCTTCGAATCATAGAACCATAGACTGGACCAAATTGGATAGAATCATGATTGGACTTGGTCTTTTTTCAACCTTAAAAATTCCATGATTTCAGGATCCAGTCCAACCATTCCCCCAGCACTGCCAAGGCCATCACTGACCCATGTTCCCAGGGGCCACATCCTCACAGATTTTACATCCCTTCAGGGATGGGGACTTCACCACTGCCTTGGGCAGCTGTGCCAGGACTTAACATCCCTTTCAGTGAAGAAATTTTCCCTAATATCCATCTTAAATACTTAAAAGATTTTGGCGTTGAAATGCAGAAGTACTGATCTCACAGAGAAACTTCCATTTTGGGTGTATCTTTTCTCCTTGAATCGACTTAGTTATATACAATTTACTGAGTAACACGCTGTAAGGTTTGTGTCTCCCTGATGTCTGTTGTCTGCTCTGATCTGTTGAGAGCTAAGGAAGTTTTTGAGATAAAGCACAGATGCCACCCTGTGTTGTTGTTTAAATTTTGGGGGGTCCCCGGGGAGTGCCCCCCGGGAGACCCCCGGGTCCTCGGGTCAAGGTTGTTCCCGTGCTGGCAGGCAAAGAGACTCAGACGCCGGTGGGGTGCTGATGAGATGAGGGTTTATTCACTGAGGGAGAGGGGAAGGGAAGGGGAGAGGGAGAAGGGGAGAGGGATGGGGAGGGAGCAGTTCCCAAAGACCATCAGGGCAAAAGAGAGAGAGCCCTCTCGGATTGCACCCTTAACACTGAGGTTCAAAGGGGCGCGGTAACATTCTCCAGCCAATGAGGTTACAGATACACGATACTGCAGGGAGGGTACAGACTTAGGATAAAACATACATTTTCCAGGGGTGAACAAGAGCAAACCATTTCCATAAAATGCAATTCCACAACCCTGAGCTCAGGGAGGGTGGCCACAGCAACATGAATTGACAAAGGAAGGGGTATAGAAAATAGACCTGAATTGCAATGTGAGATGCAATAGATATCTCTGGACTCCAGATCTGTTATCTCTTGTTAATTTATAAATTCAGTTTGTATTATGTTCTACGTTTCTTTCACTGGGGGACACAACTTTGACGTCTTCTGCAAACAAATGTCAAGAGACTGTGCCTTTTTTGCTTCCTTGATTGCAAGCAAGGTCAAAAGCATCCCAAATATCATAAGGAGAAGGCATGTTCTGTCTTTCAGTATTTTTAATTGTGTTTGGCCTTGTTTAAAGTAGGCACCTGTTGCTAAAACGTTTCAATATATTTTGAAATATATTAATACACTCTCAATATTATATACTAAATATAGTCGTAGATTGGTTTGGGTTGAAAGGGACCCTAAGGATCAAATTGTTCCAAAATTTTCCATGGACAGGAACACGTTCCCACTAGACCAGGTTGCTGAGGGCCCCCTGCAACCTAGTTTTGAACACTTCCATATTTTATAGTAATCATATAATAATATTGTAGTTATTACATTGTATGCTATATGTGCAGTATGTGTTTATATAGACTTTTAATTTAATTTAATAAATACATTATTTTTATATACACAAATATAAAATAAGGCATGGAAACTCTTTGCAGAACAAATGGTGACCTTGAGAACTAAATAGCTACTGGTGGGACTTCCTTCCCTTCTCTAGAAAAATGTAATGCTTGCTGCTGTTTACTTAATGAATAATACTTCTAATACACCTTTTTAAGTGTATTACAGCTTTTTTTTCCTTCTGTTTTCCCTGGATTACATCCCAGGTACACAGAGGCACCAGCACTCTGAAAGTCAGAAACTTGAAACATGACCCTTTGTTTACTTATCTGTTATGACGCAAGATGGAGTTGTCTGAGTTTTGTTTCTTCTTATTGCTGCTGTTAAACATGTTTTGAATGGGGAGCTTTTCTGCAACAACATGCTCTACAAGCTGTAGTCTACACATGACAATCCTGTACACAGGCTTCAGGAGAGCATTTCGGACACTGGTGGGCATTTCTTTCATTGGTGTGAACAATTTCTAAGGCCCTCAAAATGCTTACACCATGCCCATGTCAAAAACACATGCTTCTCTCTGCTGACAACGAGGATGCCTGTGTCTAATATGTTTTAACAAAGTGAATCAAGGCTCTTGATCTACAGTTGTCAGAGGAATAAATACGCTCCTAATGCCTCCCTGAACAACTGCCCCTAGAACTCCCTGGCAGGATGGTACAGCCTTAGTCAGACTCTTTTCCCAAGTAACAAGAGACAGGACAAGACAAAACAGCCTCAAGTTCTACCACAGAAGGTTTAGATTTGACATTAGGGTAAGTTTCTGTATTGTAAAGGTTGTTAAGTCCTGTAATAGATTGTTCAGGGCACTGAAGGAATCCCTGGTCACTGGAAGTGTTGAAAAAACTGGTAGAAGTGACACTTGGGGACATGATTTAGTGATGGGTTGGCAGTGCTGGCTAGTGTTTGGACTCAGTGATGTTAGAGAGGGTCTTGGTTTGGAAAGACAGGTGTCTGTCAGGGAAAACAAGAGCTTCCCTTGGAATGGAGAATGTAAACCCCCTTCCCTCCAAATTATTACAATTTTGCAATTTGGAGCTTTCAGGCAAAAATATGGGAATAGGAATAACAGTTGTTTACTAGGAACATTGAAAAATACAAATGCAGTAATTCAAAAAAACAAGCAAGCAAACAAATAAAAGTCCTAGAGAACCCTGACAGAGTCAGGAATACGACCTGACACCCTACTGGGCAGAGTGTTGGAAGCAGTCCAAATAAGTCCTCCTGGAGGGACAGATGTGGTTCTGTTGGAGTAGAGATGATCCTGTAGTGGTGGTGAGTCCAGTCTTCCTCTAAGGATCGAAAAGAGGATGCTCTGCTGTTCTGAATCCCAGCTTTTATCCAATTAGAATGCTTGGCTCCTCCCACTGGGTGGAGCATCTCAAAGTGGAATGATTTAATTTTATCAGTCATGTGGTGAGCCTTAATGGCCCATTAATAGCAGATATCCTTCTGGAGGGAGGATGGGTAGTGGAAGGGATAAGGAACATTGCTCCCCTTGTTTTAACAGCTGGCCCATTAACAGAAGGCATCTACTCCCCTCCCCCCTGGAGTGACAAGAAATAAAGGAAAAAAACCCAAATCCTCAACTGATTTCAACAGATCAAATAGAATAGGCATTTTTTGGTTACATAACCCAAGACAGAGAGCTTTTCCATACTTAATGATTTCATGACTCCATGATTCTGCAGCTACTGTAGATTTACTCCCAGAAATACCTTCCAGAAAAAGTGTTGCTGCTGACTGCAAAAGTGGAACCATTTATAGCTCCAAAGACCTTAGAATAGTCACTACAGAACCTCCAAACATGCAATAATAGAGATAAGCACCTTCAAATCAAATTATAGGACTCCAAATAGCTTTCTAATTTCCCCTACATCCATTAGGGAATCGTATGAAAAGGAGAGGTTGGACTCTGGTTTAGCTCAGATGCCTAAGTTACCTGTAGATGTTTTTTTGCAAGTGGGTTTTACATTCCTACGTTGCACAGATATTTGGAAGAAGGATTGGCAGTATGGTCAGTGAAGTAATTATTTGTCATATGAAAGCCACTGCAACATCCATGGACTGCATGAACCCCATCTCTGCGATGATTGACCGAGATGTGAACACCTACATTGTAGACAACTGAGTGGGAGAGAGGAATTTGGCAAAAAAAGATCCCCAGATAATTTTTTCCAAAGTAGAACTCTTTGTCATGATTTTTATTTAAACTACACTCTTTTAAATAAAATTTAAAATAATAAGAAAGGAAAACAAGTAATTCAAATAATTCTGCTTCCAAATATATATATATGTATTAGTTTTAGTAGAATGAACCAAGAAAGGGTACTTAGAGTAAAAAGGAAGTATTTTTTCATTAAGGACTTTAAAGAAACAGCAGTCAAACCTCTTCTTTGATCAGAAGGGAAAATATAGCTCTTCACTGGATACAGTAGTAATGAAGTAAATGAACTCTAACGAAGTGAAATTATAATAAGTCCCACTCTTTGTAAAATAGCACCCAGATGGAAAATATATAGACATGCCGAGTGAAATGTTTGCCTTGTTACACTCCCAAGAAAAACTCATTGATAAATAGTCTCCAGAGTCAGAGGTTTGATTATTTTTTTCTGCTGTGTTCTTTCATGTATCCCTCTCTCCTCATCTCCATCTCTGACACTGCACTCCTCCACTCAGTCCTCTGCCTTGTACTCTTGTGCCTCCCTTTCAGGGAGTCCCCAGCCAAAGCCTTTTTATTGTGGTAACCTTTAGTTAGTGCAGACATTTCTCACAGAAACTAATTTTTCTTCTCTCTGATGAAAAGACATTTTTCTGGTTCTTCTAAAGTGAAAAAAGTGTGCAAGAGAATTAAGGAAGATGCTGAGAGCCATTCACACCGGAGTGAGTCATTGAGTCTGTACCTCAGAATGAAAGAGGTCGAGCAATTTCTGGGCAAGCGGTTATGACAGTGGCTCTCATCCACTGCTGCCTGGAGATCTCAAACTTGCAAAATTGTCCTGGAGTTAGCTCATTGCCTTGGTCTAAGGCTGAGTCAAAAGAGAGTTACCAATTTGGTGGTTTTAGTTCTTATACTTTCTTTTTGATTTATTTCATAGTAAAGGTGGGCCCTGTGGCTTTTATTCAAGTCAGATATTGAAGATGAAGAACCACAGGATGGGTAAGTTTGGAAGGAATATTTTCTGGTTCAACCTCCCTGCTCAAGAAGGGTCATTCTAGAATGAAGAATATGATGGATTTTTAAAATATAGGTCATACAGATGAACATCAGTTGGTTACAATACTCCCCAGTGGTCATCAGAGTAAGTCTGAGAACACCTCCCTCTCCTTATGTCACCAACATACTGTTATTTCTGCTTTTAGGCAGCTTTTTAAGTACTGTGGGTATAAGTGCTATGTAGCCAGGCATGCAAATAGTTTAAGGAAAAAAAAAAAGAGTTTGTGCAATTATTTGGCTCATTTTTTTGGTTTGAATGTTCACAAAAATGTTGGGCTTCAAAGATGGAAAAAAAAAATTTAGCCACAAAGTCTTGGTGGAAAATAAATGCTGTACCTTTTACACAAGATAATGATATCAGAGGAAACTTGTACTTTAGAGAATTCCAGAGCTTGTTACAACTAGTCTGTGTCTTTATTTCTCAATTTGTCTGTTTTCTCTCTTCTTACTCTCTGCTCCACCCACATTTTCTCCCTAGAACAACCATAAAATTGCATTTACAGCTGATTTGTAATGCTCAGAAATGCAATTTAGATTCCGTAAGTGAGCCTGTCTCCTTCTAAAAAGAGAGGTCTTTCACTGTTTCTTTTTTTACCTGGCATACATCTAACCCTGCTCCTCCAGAATGGCAAGTATGATAAATGTGTCAAAAACATTCACATCAAAACCACGTGATATGAGTTGTTATTTTGACTTCTGTTGACACCTCCTGTTCTTTTTCATCCAGATGTTTGCATAAAGTAACTCAATTCTTTTTTTCTTTTTTTCCCCCTCTGATAGGCAAAGGAGACAAATCTGTTTCTAGTGAAAGTCTTTCCTTCCTATATTACTCTGTGTGCGGGTGCTTTTACACAGATGAACATTACTGGAACTATCTTTAAGATGTGGAAGAATTTCTGTCCAAACATAGCTTTGATTCACAATGAACCAGTTATTCAGTCCATGCAAACTCTTATGTGCATTTGCAGATATTTAGCTTGAACACATTGCTCTCCACAAAGAAAGATCAGATTATCATAAGATAAAAAAATAAGTATTTTGTAGCCCAACAGGTGCATTTTTATGGTTTCTAAGTCAGAGTGCTAAAGGTGTCTAGACACCTAACTGGTATTGAAGTAAGTGGCTTTTAAATACTTGCAAAAGGGTATTTCTAGTGATTTTTTTGACTTAAAAGTTCAAAACAATGGCAGTGATCTGAGGCTCTGTGCCTCGTGAAACATCCAGCCATGACTTGGAAACTCAAGATTGTGCTAAAAGGTAGTGAAGATATCCCATCCCTGGAAGTGTTCAAGGCCAGGTTGAATGGAGCTTGAAGAAACCTGGTTTAGTGGAAAGGTCTAGGGGGATGGATGTAGATGGTCTTTAAGGTCCCTTCCAACCCACCATTCCACAAGGGCTCAAAGTAAGTTGTTGTGACTATTAGTAAGGAGATGCCTTAAATAGCCACAATGAATGCCCAGAACAGGAGTTAGAACTGCACTTGAGGACAAACAACTAGCCAGGCATCTAACTGGAGCTGAAAATAAAGTTTCTTTTAATTCAGCTTTTTCTAACATGAGCCTCTCCTACAGTCAAAGTGTCACACTGCATGCCAGGACTGCCCTTAGGTCTAGTAAATTAAGCACAGACGAGGAAGCTCCTATAGAAATTGAACTTGTTTCAGTCCCTGCTTGTACCTGACCTGAAACAAAACATGGAATCTTTTGGTCTTTCTCTCAGTGAAGTGTTCTGTTTATGAAGATAGTGCAAGTCTGGGATGTATCCTTCTCTCTTCTCCCTGTCCTCCACATTCATGTTGTGAGGTGAAAGCATGTGTCCTAAAATCTGTCTTGTAAATATTTTCTTAGTCCTAAAACCAGGAAGATCTTTGTAACAACCTTGTTAAACCAGAATATTTTACTCAGTGTTTCCTGTGTTAAAATCAATGCCCTAAATTAAAGTAATCACATTTAGAAGGAAAGACAGACTCGATTTAAGGACTGGCATGAGTGGTAAATCCACCACATCCATTGGTAAAGCTGTTGTTGTGATTAATTGCCCTCACAGTTAAAAAAATTACATCTCACTTCCTGTTTGATTTTTCCAGTACTACTTCAATTGTTTTGGTCAGAAGTTTCTTAGCTTCTAGGTTCTATCCACAACAGGAAACAGAAGTGCCAAAATACCATGGAAAAAAAAATTTGTCTTGTTTTTCCTCCCTCAGAAGGAGGAAGGAATTAAACCACTGAAAAAGAAACTAGAGATTTGCTTGGTCTGAACATTTCTTTACCACTAGTCAGAGTCTGTAGAGGCTTTATTTAAGCTAAACTCTAGTTATCAAATCTGTCTCTGCAGTTTTTCTCCCAAGCTTCTGAATCAAAGATATCCACTAGATAAAGGAGCTCATCCCATCGGAACCACTGAGACTGGGATTCAAACTACATTAACAACTCTATAAACTCTGTGTGCTTTTCCACTGCTGCTGAAAAATTTGGCAAGTCTCAGAAGGCTGGGATTAATCAGAATTCCAACACTCCTTGGTTTAGGTCTTTCTGAGGTACCTTGTAGTTTTACAGTGTTTAGCTGTGAATTCACTGACTTTCTTCCCATGGGACTGCAGAAAATCTAGTTATGCTCTGGGCATATTATTCAGTGGTTTCTGACTTTCTGTCTGTGTTTCTGTACAGCAGCTGGCAGGAGAATATGCAGCAAGGGCACTTAGTGCACCCAGGCAGAGTGAAGCATGTGTTTACATCTCTTCCTGAGCCAGGGTCAGAGCAGAGGTACTGGACCAAATTGTTTTATGCTGACTCCTTAACATCAGGATCTGACTTCAGCTTCTCTTACAAGGAATGTTTTTATGTCAGCTTTGAATTCAAGGGTAAAAATCTGGTCACATGTAATATCAGGCACAATATTTGAATTGTTAGTAAGATGAAAATTCTTGAGGTTTCTTATGAGTTACTTTCCTCATTCTTTTCCTTTTAATGTGCTTCTTTAATAGCAGGATGAATGTATGTTATGCATTTCAGTTTACACATGGTTCTGCCATTAAGCACCTGGATTTGAAATGGTTTCTTCCCTGAGGATTTCAACAAAGGCTTTGCCCCAGTTTCAGGATCCAGGTTGCTATGGGTTAGCCATGTGCCACAGCAATATTAGCTCAGAGAACACTGTAGCTGTTTGCACAGCAAATGCAGCTCTCCTGACGGTCATAATGAAAGAAATCAGCTTGCATTTCTTTAATGGCAAAGTCTCCCTGTGTATTAATTTGGGTCTACATGACTATACATCTTGTCAGAGCAGCCCAACAAATGTGAAAACATAGACTAAGAAAATTGTCAGTAAAGTAATTTATGACCTTTTGTTCTGTGTTGCATGGCTTTACTTCTGTTTAGGAGCATGGGAAAGCTCCCTGGAAAGGAATAAGTTTATAAAATAACTTCTTGGCGATGTCAGTTCTAAAATAAACTCAGATTTCCAGGGCCTTTTAGTTAATATAATCTAGTACTCATATTAATACATAGACTTTGATTCCTGGGCCAAATACCTGTTTGCATTTTTGATTTAGATTCATTGTATGACAGAGCTGGGAGGTGTACTGTCAGGGAATGTGCTCCCCTTAGTAATTTGAAAAGACTTTTTAAATTAATCTATAAATGTTGTGATAGCCCAGTACAGCAAAGAAAGGCACAGTCAGCTGGACACTGAAATTATGATAATATCAAATGGGAATAAAAAATGGAATTTGGACTGGAATTTGACATTCAGTTTGGAATTGAGATTAGTCTAAATTATTGAACCAATGTCATTTGCCAAAAATTAGTTCATGTCTTTTCACCTCACTCTCTAAAATCAAACTTTTTTTTTTTTTTAATGTAAGATATGCCATACTTACAAGTTACCAATTTCTTTTTGTTTTTTTTTGAAAACACGGGAGAAGAAATTATTTGGTCTAATCCAGGAATCTCTGGGTAATATTATAGAATATTATATGTTTAGAATGCATATTAGAATATTATAGATAGTGTAAGAGAAAATAGAATATTTTAGAGTAGAATATTATAGATTTGAATGTTATAGAAAACTATATAGTTGGGTAAGTGTACGCCACAGGTTGATCTTTATGATTATTATGGTATTTTTGGCCTAAAATCCTAACTAATTTATTGTTATTGTTTTAATTTACTTTATATAAGATGTGCTGGAATATATCCTTTGAACAGGCTTCTGCATATAGGAAAATAAGTAGCAATTGAATTGGAAACTCTGCTACTGAAAAAAATGCTTTTAATATCTCATTTTTTTTGAATAGAGATGATTCATCAGGGTTCGTTTGCAAATCTTGGGGATTTGCAAAGTTGTGTCTTTGGGTAAGATAAAGCAAACAAAAATCCAGAGTGCTAGTGCTTGTCAGCTTGCTGCTTATAAATGGTTCTATTCTTAGAACTGGGTTTTGAAAAAAAAAAAAAAAGACAACTCACAAAACCAAAACTCAGAAAATCCCCTCAGCACTGCAATTAGGAGTATGACTTCAAGCATGACCTCTGTTGTCAGATTGAAAACAAACTGTGGAGGAAAGGTGGGGTTATCCCAGGAGCAGGTGAGCTACACAGACACCTTTCCCACCACTGTATTTCTCAGGCAGCAGGCTCATGTTATGTGACTTGACGGCTCCAGCCTACAGATTTTCCATATAACCCATTTCACCAGCTCATAGTGATCCTAAACCCAAAATATCCATCCAACCTAAAATATCCATTAGTCCCACACGGTCTTCATTTTTAATTCCTGTTTGCCTAAATTTATGCATGAACTGAAGTGCTTCAAAGGAATGTAGCTAAATTATTTGTGGCTCCTTGCCTGTGGTTTCTTGCATCAGTAACTTGTGGCATTTCATACACATGATGTTTCAAAGTGACCTCACCTAGAAGGGAAAGATAAAATCTTGGTTTCTGACATTGCTTTGGCTTTAAAATCAGTAATAAAGCAAATATCAGAAATGTACAGCCAGAGACAAATATTCAAATGAGAAGAGACTCCCTTCCATTCCCTTCCTCTAGCCCTCTGGCCCTGGAAAACCTTATGGTTGCCCTGCAGCTCAGGCTCTGTCAGCAATTCCATCACTGCATTCTGACTGTAAAAGCTCACTTGTGGGAAATTTTCAAGCCATGCTTGTTTGGTTTTCCTCTTCCTGTTTGACTTGTATCTTTAAATAATATGGTTACTTCACAACAGCTTGTTTTTTGACTAGGGCACAGGGCATATTTTTCTAGCAGATAAAAAAACTTCCCACAATTTGCTTTGTGCTATTTCCTCTTTCAAAGGCAAAGCTGATAAATTCAGGGTAATATGTAATAGATGCTTTCCTGTTTTTACTTATTGCTCTGTCAGGCTTGTCAGCCAGAAATTTATTAGCTAGTTTTGTGGCTGCAACGTTTAAACAAGAAAGACCAAGCAATACACTTAGCCTGAAGAGCAAGTGCAAGTAACAGTGCTTATGTTGTATCCTGCTCCACAGGGCAGCCTTGGTGAGGTATGGTAGGTTTTTTCCACATTAGCAAGACTTTACCTATACACCTATCCTAATTTTGAATATTTATTCCTTCATTTCTACTCTGTGCTAATCCCACTTCCTGAGCAGTTGTTATGAGGATGGTAGAAATATGCATTGGTTTCAATTTCATCCACCCAAAAGTGAGTTGAGTTGACTGAGCAATTACTGATACTCTGTAACCAGTGGAGTCCGGGAAATCTCCATGACCTGATCTATTGTATTTATTTATTTATTATGGATAGGATAGGTTATTCTCTGCATCCTCTTGTCTCCTCACTGTATGCAGGGAAAGTCTATGTGATTAAATAGCCACAACTGGAGTGCCATAGTTCAAGAAGGTGAATGCCTCGCTTCATGAGCTGGCCATGGAAAGAAGGGAAACTCCATGAACTGAGATTTTGTCTGCCACATTATCCCAGCAGTACTCCTGATATTCATACATCCTTCCTCTACCTTTTCTTGCTTATTCTACTGTTCAGTGTCTGATGGATAAATCACCTTCATCCGACCAAGACTGACCCCACCTGTGGAATCAGTGCCACGGGCCCTCTGCTGCTCAATAAAAACTCCATTTATCCAAAGAGAATGGCTCAGATCTGATAAAGAGATTGGTGTTTGGCTGTTTGGTTTGCTTGTTTATTTATTTATTTATGTAGTTGTCCACTGGAAACTAAGTTATTACAGAGGGAGGACATGCATATTTTTTTCCTGGGTTGGAAGCTGATGAGATGATGGGTTGGAGACAAGGAAAGAGAGCAGCCTTTGTAGCATGTAGGGTGCATACCACACTAAAAGGTGATGAGAGAGTTAAGAGGCACTTCGAATCTCTTTCCAGTGGTGAACCAGCTTCTGAGTACTATACAGAGCACTGACTTCTGAAATCCTTGAGAGGTGATTGAACATGGGAGGAAATCTGTCTTGCTGAGCTGAGTTGTTGGAAATCTTGCAAGTGTGAGAAGCGTTTGAATTTTTCACTTTTACCCAAATGTGGGGGAAAAAGCTAGTGTACCCTTCCACTTCACAGCAGCAATTAAAATGCTTCCTTTTCTGGAGTTTCTGTGTCACTTCAGGATGCTGCAGGCAGTAGGCAGAAGGAAGCACTGGTCCTGTAGAGCAGCTGTGCAGAAGGCACTGGTCTGCCTCAGATTCTTCCCTGCTGGAGCAGTGTCAGTGCAGAGAGAAACCTGGCCAGGATAATAGTCCTGTCAGCTGTCCCCACACAGTGATGTTTTGGGCACTTTCTGTATTTGGAAAACACCCTGTTTTCTATGTTACTCAAATAACACCCACTTAGGGCTCCAGAGCTTGCACATTGCACATAAATCAACTTTCTTCTACTGAGTTTGCAGGCCAGGATTGTGCACCACAGATGCAAGTTGTCAAATGTATTCATTCTTTCCTGCTGACCAACAGAGCAGTCACACACTCTGTAAACTGCACAGCACATATGTGGCACTTTTGAGACAAGAGTGGATAAAGAGGAAGCAAATCATAATGGTCATACTGAGTTAAGTCAAAGGTCTCTTGTCATTGATCCCCTTGCTTTAGCACTTGGTGGTAGAAAATGATAAGTAAAAGTATATAAAACAGCATGCCCCTAGAGATTTTCTACAGTGATCTTTCCTTGTGTCATCTGAGATCTAATTTTGGACTACATAAATCAGTGGTAGGGTCCAACAACCACAGTAGGAACTGGGCAAAAATATTGCTGGAACACTGTTTTGAATCTACAATACATGTGGATTCCCACAATCCAAATATCTGTCTGCCCATGACATCACATCAATCCGGAAAAAAAGGCTTTTTCTCTTCCATTGCTCCTCTATGTGAGTGAGTACATCCAGACTGAAGATCAGTTGCTGTTGTTTTGAGTTCAATCAATTTAGGCACTTCATTTTTTCCACTATGTTGTCTGTGGGTCCCACCAGTATCAACCCTGAGTGAAACATGCAAAGCGGAGCAAACATTTGTACTCTTTCTAAGAACTTCTTGAAAATTCAGACATTATAATTTGCTTTGCCCTTTTCCATAGTTAATGGATATGTTCCCTGTGACATTACTGTACTGAGGAACTGGCCAGGATGTAATTGCTCCCAGATTTTCTAGGGTAAAGAATCCCAGTTTTGAAAAATAAGCCATTTATGAACCACTTTATAATCCAAACATGTATTTGTAGGAAAAAAGTGATTATTCCTTTATCCTGGAAAGACTATGAGTAAATGGAAGCACAGTTTTGCAGTTTTACAGAAGGAACCTCAGCAGTGCCACTATAATAAAGTGGCACTTCAAAGTATGTCAGAATTTATTTTCCATCCCTACACCCAGATACAAAGTCTATACATTCTGTCATTACACACATAAAATGAAAACACTTTCCAATCCAAAGCAGAAAAGAGCTTTCCTCCTTGTTCAGCAATTAAGAGGCTCAGTTATGGAAACATCGTGTGTTCTTCAGTTTGAAAAGGACCTAGTTCCTTCTGGTGCCTGATGTTATTAAATCCACATTAAAAGGACACAGCTTAGAGAAACAGTGAAGTCATGCATCTGAATGGAATAGCACCATAATCCATTTCTATCACATATTGTGTTTTCCAAATTACAGCTCTTCATAGTTTTAGATTGAAGGTTGTATTTTTCTGTTTAGCTAACAGAAAATAACTTCTACCAATTTTCCACCAGCAGTTCATAAATCTCCATAAACAGAGAGCTTATCTAGAGGTTTGTGAATACCTACTTTTTCAATTCAGTGCGCAAGAGAAAAACAGCAAAACAAAACACTCACTTTTGGTCTAAATTAAATGTTTCACATGACCCAAACTGTATAATTTCCTTTTTTTCCCCATCTCTTTAGTGACAATATGCTATTTGGAAGTATGAAAACATTTTGTTTTGAAACTATTACATGCATTATGCAGAAGCATACCATTTTCTACACTGAACTCTGTATTCCAAAACTGTAGAGGAATGTATCAGGATGGTATCAGGGTCTTTCTGAAGAGGCATGGTACACGCATTTCAGGCAATGACCATAAACTAAGCAGGCAAGGTTTTCTGACTTGATAGAAATAAAATATTTCTCATCAAAGGACAGGAAAATATTAGAACTGCCCCAAAGAATTTGTAAAATCTTGGTCCTTGGAAAAATTTTAACATCAAACTGGAATAATCCCCAAGGAACTGGGTTGAATTAAATGTTGACCCTACCTTGAAGTTGGACTAGAGGTCTCATGAAGTTCTTTATAACCTAAAACATTCTATGATTTTGTTCATTGGGCAGAAACAAGTAATTTTGACTAATCTCAAGCTGTCTTGTTCAGGAAATAAACCTTTTTTAGTTAAGAACATCCCATTTAAACTGCTCAGCTAGTTCAACTCGAATTATAACAAGGGATATTATAATGAATTTGACTGTTGGTGACAACAGAGCAGAACATTTAATGTCAGAATTGTTAGGATTGCATTTGCTACTCTAATTTCCATTTTATTATAGAATTCTCATTTTAAGGAGCCTTCAGCAATATTTAGGTGAGAACTGGTCTCATATGCACAGGGCTCACATTTCTCTTCCAGGAAAGGGATGTTATTTTTAGATATTTGAACTGAAATATGTTGAAACTTTAACAGTGAGTAGTCTTTTCTTGCATAAAGATTGGAGTCACCCTTTTGTTCTCAAGAACAATTATTCCTGTACTTGTTGCAATTACATTTGTAATTATTGTGAAGAACATTTTCTGAACCATTGTTCTTCCTTCACAGATTGTTACTAAAATAAATTTGTGTATATTTTTCTGTTTTACCACACAGAAATGGAGTTCAGCCTGGAGAAGAGATGGCCCTAGGAAGACCTCATCGTGGTCTTCCAGTACTTAGAAGTTTGGAGGAAATCCTTCACTCGAAGGGGAGTGAGGCCCTGGCACATAGAAGCTGTGGCTGCCCCTGGATCCCTGGAAGTGTCCAAAGCCAGGTTGGATGGGGCTTGGAGCCTGGGATAGTGGAAGGTGTCCCTGCCCATGGCAGGGGGTATGGAATGAGAGCTGCTTTCCAGCCCAAGACATTCTATGACTCTGTGATTCCATGGTTCTAAATGGACTTTTGGAATGGTCACTGTTTGCATGGGCAACTTTGGTTACCAAGTCAGGAAAATGAAGTAACATTTGATAGAGAACATTCCCCAGTCAAAGCCTGTAAAGATGGAGGCCTCAAGTTTCCCCTCAACTCTATCCAGAGTAGTACCAGCAGGTCCTGGACTGGTCCAGTTATGTGAGGCAAACTACATCCTGATAGTTTCTTCCTCCTTCAGCTCTAACATAATTATTTGGAAAATTGTAAGATTTTCAACACTTTGATTCCACCAAAGAAAACACCAGCATTTTAGTTTTATAGAATTAATTCCATGCTGTGAGAGACTGAAATGGTTAATGGTTTAAACATTCTTTAGATCATCAGAGGAATTTTGTTCACTGTAGCAAATTATGTAAAGAAGCAGCTGCTCATCTGCAACTGTGGAAAGCCCACTCCTCTGGATTCAACCATGACAAGATGATGTCTCCTTTTTTAAACTTTAAGCCCTACAGAATGAGCATGAACCCTTTCCTTTCTCTTGTGCATCCTCCATGTGTTCTGTATACTGAGTTCTTGTGCTTCATTGTGTGCTTAGACCATGATGATTCACTGGGAAGGTACTAAGACCATCCTGAATATTTTGGAGCAAGTAAAACACCCAATAAAAACATAAGGAAGTCAAGGTCAGAGTCTCTAGGCTAAGGAGCTAGGGAAAACATGTAATCAGAGAGATGTTACAGGAGTAGTGAATTACTTTGCATTATTCTGATGCTTTTTCATTACTTCCTGCAGTGCAATATGTCTGGATGAGTCATCAGAGCAGCAAGGACTAAATTTAGGATATCTTTGAAGTGATGACTCTTCACTGCCTATGCTAAATGGCCTCTGTTTTCTACCTAAAAGACTACTGACTCAAACTGTGAAAGGACAGGGGATTTAACTTCTTGCCTAATACAGGGTCATCAAGATGAAATTGTGACATTTAGGAAATAACCATCCATTTGTGTCCTTTGGCAGTGTTCTTAGAATCCATACAGTATTATGGTACTTTTTCATGGTCTGAAACTAATGTATTAACTGTTATGCTTCCTAATGTATTCCTGTAACAGTAAACTAATTATTATGGGCAATAATTGCAGTGATAGGGTCAGTTACAATTCTCATCATTCCATTTTCTCTAGTTAGCATGCATTCATTAATGTTCCCAGCCACTGACACAGCACATATGAGAAATTGGAGATCTCAGGGGGATGACCTGCACAAAAATCCTGCGCAAAGCCAAAAATTAAAGTAATTTTCTTTTCAATTCTCTATCTACATCCTTATGCACTCACTTGTGTGATGAGGGAGGCCAAAGTTATATTTTAATGGTGGGGAGCTATACCTGGCAGCCAAGTATCTGTGGAGCTGGAAAGACCAGAAAAATCTGTGAAGGAAAGCTGGCATTTGGCAAATTATGTCAGCCACTAAGAATCTTACAAGGCATATGATCAGAGTTCCCTGACTGTGAGCCAGTGATTCCTGAAAAAGACCAGCTGTCGACCATGAAAAGGAAAGTGGCTCCTGGAATGGTGGCTGAGAGCTAAAAACTGCAGCAGTCTTGTAAGAGCCAGACCTTGGAGCCTTGTATTTCTCCAGCACCTGCAGAACAGCATCAAAGAGAAAGGAAGAAAAAAACGAGAAAAGAAAAAACTAAAAGAATATTAAACAAGATTGTTAGGACTTGCCTGGGGCTTGGGGAACGTGAAATATCTTCCAGAATGGATCACTGTGATAATGAAACTTTAGAACCCGATTAAAGTTCACAGCAGTGGGGAGAAGCAGCTCCATCAGCTCACAGCTGTGGCTGAGCCTGGGAGGAAGGAGAGCTCTGCCTTAAAATCCACCCAGGGAGAACACAATTTTGGGAACATCTGGCACACTGGAGGAATTTAAAGGGTCAGCTAGAGTTGTAAGTAGGAGAGTACACCTGGCAAGACCCAAGTGGAATTGGGTCAAAGCACCGTATAGCATGTACCCAGATGCACTGCAGGTCCAACCCCCTTCACACTGGGGGTCCACAGAGCAGCTATAGAAAGAAAAAAAAATCTTCATGGGCATGACTGGGAGGAGAGAGAGAAACCTAAACCCAGGTGACTTTTTTTTGGTAGCAAATATTTCACAGGAAATATTAAGCAAGAACTCCACAGAGTCAAATTCTAATGATTTTCATGCAAAATACATCTTAAGGACAGTAGGAAGAATGGAAATTAGAAAGTGGTCATAAACTACATTTCCTGAGGAAAATAAAAGCACATGTCTCTTTGGAAAGTGAGTGCAGGAGGACAAAAGAAGTCCAGAGAGACAGAGCACTCAGTCTTTTCTTCCTCTGTGGTGTTTTTTTTTTTTTTTTTTGGTTTTTTTTTTTTTTTTTTTTTTTTTTTTTTTTTTTTTTGTTTTTGTTTTTGTTTTTGTTTGTGTGTTGCATGTCAGAGCACTTGCAAGGCTCCTGTCCTTATGAGAAAGGACACAAAGAACTGCAGGTAATTTAAATTGTTCATGTGGGTTTCTAAGACATATTTAGAAGAATTTTCAAGAAGCTGCAGACTCAGAGAAATAGGTGACATTCAGTCCTTACTGAATTCAGAGGGGTCATATTGACTCTTTGATCCCCACGAAAGAGTAATTCCATACAAAAGACAGGCAGAGGGGGGTGACCATGAGCATCCCTTCTGGAAAGAGGTACCAACAAGCATTTGTGTTTATGTATCAGGTCAGTTCAAGCTGTGGACATGTTTAGGTCTCATTAAGTCCATAGCCTGGACAAAGGACAACCCCTTATTCTTAAGACCCAGGATGAAGCTTCCTCTTTGATGAATGAAGAAAGTTAAATCCTAAAGTGAGATTCAGTGAAATCTCAGGATGGTTTCCAACACCCTGCTTTTTTGTGAATAGCCAAAGTTGGAGATCCCCCAAAAAACAGCTGTCACTCACAGAATTTAGTTCATTTGGAGCAAAGCTCAGTTGGTCCAGAAAGGAGTTTTCCTACAAGTTTGGAATATACTGTTTTACTCTCCTGTTCTATAAAACCAGTCTAATGATAGATGGTGGCAGAACTGTTGGGAAAGGCAATTTTACCTAAGAAAAAGCTTCCCTCAGACTGCTATAGGAACCTGGGAACCTCAGGATCTATGTTTTCCTCCCTCCACCCTACCTAGGAACTTTATACAGTTGAAAAGAAATCTGAACAATTGCATGGAGATTTGGCTGGGAATGCTTAGGGCTGGCAAGACCCTGATCGCTCCTTAGCTGCACACATTTATGATCATTAAATCCAGTCTCTCTAGGAAAAAAAAAATACAAAATGTGGAAGTGCATGAATCATACATTCCAAGCAGTAAAAACATAAAATTATAGAAGTTAGACTGTATGATTTTCCTGTCCCTCCCCCACTTCGCCTCCATTCCCTGACTTAAAATAGAAGAAAGCTGCAGAGAAGTGAGACCAAGGATTAAGTCAGTCAGGAAAGAAATCAGCAGAGCTGTTCTGAGATCTGTAGGCAAAGCAGTGAGCAGCAAAAGAAATAGATATACCAGTATGTAGGGAAAAAGAAATAAAGTCAGATTAGAATAGTCACGATGGATTTGGGAGATTTTATTCAGGATCTATTTTGTTTTTCTGACCCTGAAATAATATTAGGATATCATATATACATTGCAAAAAAGAATTCCTCATTTTCCAGTCTAAACATACAAAGCAGAAGGAAGTGAAAGGAAGTGGAAAAACCCAAACAGCAAAGACATTTGTGGTTGTTCACTGTTTAGTGACAGAACAGCCTGAAACCCTACATGGGGAGAAAATTCAATTTTGAGAATGCAGTGTTGTATTTATAATATAGATCACTGAATTGACCAGTGCAGTCTCCCTGCACAAGTGCTCTAACTTCCCAGAGTTACACATCACCAAGAAAAGTGCAAAAACTAATCCATTTGTCACATTTTCCTTTGTGTATCTGTTATTCTAATTTGTGTATCAGTCAGGTTAAAACTGAGTTAAATTCAAGAGTAACTGCAATTACAGGAATGGCTCTTAGCTCTGTTTTAACAATTTGTCATCCTGTTTTCTGGAGGACGTTTTCGCTACAGCTGATGACATTTAGGTCTGAAAGACTTTGTGAGATGTAACAAAACCAAGCACAGCCAACGCAAAAGAAAAAAGGACAAGCAGTGTTTGCTCATTTTACTTTCAACATTTCTTTCCCTATTTGGAAAAATCCGCTCACCAATCTCACTGAAACCTTATCTCCAGCTGGCACAAGCCATCACGGATTCAGTGACATGAATCAAGTTTACACCTGCTGTGGATCCAACTCAATGACCAGAAACTTATGAAACCTTACACTAAGTAGAAAAGGGGACAAAATAGTGCAGCCCCTGTCCCAGGCAGTGCACATGTGCTCTTACAGAGTAAAGAAACATGAGTTTCCCTGCAGGAGTTGAATTAAAGCCTCTAGAGAATCTAAAATATATTAAGTCATGTAAATATGAAGTAGAAGTTTAGACTTTAGTTTTAAGTAAGTTAGTAAGTATACTCTAAGTGCCTTAAGGATTAGTCAGCCAGCACAAGGCCGAGTCCTGAGGCCTGACAACCTAGCTTTAGACATAACAAAAACATTTCAGAGCATAGCTCATGATATTAGAGAGAGCAGGTACAATTTTTACGTGAATGAGACAGAACCTTTTACGTTAATAGATATGCCATATCATTGAGCTTTTTACGTTAACAAATATGCTATATGTGCAGGTTTTGATACCAACTTTTGCAGTTTTTCATAGTTTCACGTGCTTTCAAAATTAAGTTTAGACTGGTGTAGAAAGAATGTTTCAGCATTGTGTTCTTAGTTGATAGATCAACCTATAGATAGGCACATCTTTATCTGCTTGAAAATGTTGCCTTTGTTAATGCTAATGAAGAATGTAAACGAAAATTAGAGCCTTGCCTGATCCACAGCCTTCTATACATCAAATCATCAAAGCTTGTAGAGAAAAAGAAATTTCACAATATATCACAAAATCTATTGCTGCTCTTAAGGTAACACTCCAAGCAGATAAAGACCTGCCAGAAGCATGGATCGACCATCAAAGAATCAATGAATATATATATAGGGAGATGAATATGCATTTATGGTTTATGGATAAAAATCCCCTGGTTTTGGGGCAATGGCATAAATTCATTGATTCTTAGTAACTTTCTTACTTAAAACTAAAATCTAAACTTCTACTTCATATTTATGAGGCTTAATATATTTTATATCCTCTAAAGGCTTTAATTCAACCCCTGCATCTTTCTCTCCCTGAGGAACCTAGGGGGCCATGCACTCCAACATTTCCCCTCAGAGGAAAGTGGAGTAGGTTTGACAACGTAATGCTGATGAAGCCAAGAAGCTGCCAAAGCTGGGAAGAAGATGTGAAAAAGGAGTTGACATATTAATGATTTTTTTTGTGTTTTATTGTCACTTTCAGAACTCAGCACAAATCCCTCTGCTATTTAATGGAGAGGTTTCACTCAATTAGAAGGCTGATGATGTTCCTATCAGCTTTTCATTAAATCAAAATGACTTTGGAAGCTGATTTTAACTAAACCCCTAGGTTAGAAGTGACAATTACGGAGCCTGATGAAGGGGAAAATTTTAGAGTCAGAACAGCCTAAATAAAGGAGACAACATTTGAGTCCATGGACTTTTTACAAGTCCTAGTACAGCTCTGCTGTGTGATCCAGAGATGGCTTTACATCTATACTTCAAATTATCTGTTCAGTGGTACTTTGTATGAGGAGTTTTCTTCAAAAACCTGCTTTTTTGCAAAAGCAGAGCAAAGTCTCATGGGAGATATCTGGGCAATCTGTAAATAAAGGATGTCCACACCCAAAACAACAGTCAGCATCTGAAATGTTATGACTAACTCAAGGTTAATTTTCCTGTTTTGGGCACAAGAAAATATAAATGTTCAGTGATTCATCCCAAAATATGATGATAGCCTACTGGCACAACTGCCTGCAGCATACCTACTTTGGGACTCACAGAAGAGAATAATAACCAGCCCCAATGTTGATTGACAACTGAAATCAGGAAGCTGATAAGAACTGCTGGTCAGTGTTCCATGGTGGAACTTTTAATAGTTCCCTTGTGGGAACCTGAGAGCCTCTTGGAAGATGAGGAAAAATGAGTGAGGAAGAATTTTTGAGGACATCTGGAAACACAAGTTTCAGCAGGCAGGCACTTTTGTTCCATGGCAGGATGCTTATTTTGACATCCCCTGAAACATCCATTTTCCTGTCAAGTCCCATCTTTCTCTTCAGTGAAATACTGGGGATCAGGCCCAGCAGCGAGGATCATGAAATGATGCAAAGAAGGGCATCATTAAATTCTGCTGACTAGAGAATAGAATCATAGAGTCACAGAATGATTTGGGTTTAAAGGGAGATTAAAGATCATCTAGTTCCAGCTTTGCATGGTCAAAGAGGGAGAAACTGCTTGTATGCAACAGCTTGATGAGTTTGATGAGATGGAGGATGGGGAAAGGCACTAAGATGTCAAAGAAAATTGACAAATAACAGCACATATAATAAAATAATAATAAAAATGAGGTCAGCATTGTATTGCTTCCCCATGGATTCTACTTTCAGCTTTCTGCTGAAACGACCAGCCTTAGATTATTTGCTGACAAATAACTGCTAATTGCTGAGAAGTAGCTGCTAACAGGAGGATGGGGCAAAGGTCCCACCACAGTCTTCTCGAGTGGAGTGTACTAATGTGGCACAGCTTGGACTCACCTACCAGCAGGGGTGTAATTCACAAACCTGTGAGGCACTTTTGGTCTTTCAGCATTGTTTTGCTTTGTAACTGTACAATATTGGTGAGAAAAAATAAAATATTTGCCAGAATTGGAAATGCTAATATCAGAACAAAAATATCAAACCATCAGTAATTATTTCTTTTTCAAAACAACCCTTTGATGCCTGTTTAATCAGTGGCTAGTTAGTCCTACATGTCTTCTTCTGACGAGCAAATTCCTGTGCCAATATTATAGAGTGCTCTGATACGCACATTAAATCTAAATTAGTGTATTAAATGTGTTAAACTGCATGCAACTGTCAGCTAATCTGACATTTATCTCATGCACCTGATATACTGCCACCCACGTCTTCGGCAGAATCTCAGTTTTGTTATACTTGAAGTACAGGAACCAATGTGTACTGGATAGGAGACTTTATCAGAATTATTACATTCTACACACATATGACTGGAGTTGGATACACCACAGGTGGTGGTGTTGTATTCAGCATGATCACTGAGGTTGCCTGGAATTCTGATGTGGATCTGCTGTGGGTCTTTGACACTTTCTGCTTGGATCTGAGGCTACATACTCCAGTCTCAAAGCACAGATTCATGGAGAGAGAAGGGCACAGATATGGAAAACTCCACCTCTGGAGACCTGACCCTGCAGCAGGTAGCCTAAAGTGTTTCTGTCCAACGCAGTAAAGAGATATTGTTGTACACAACTATATTTGCCAAATGATATAGCTTAATTAATGGAAATTTGAGCCATCATAGAAGTTATTCAAAGTACTACTAAAATAAACTGACAACCACAAGCCAAATAAGAAGTAATTTCTGTAACTGGATTAATTTGATTTGAGCTGTGACAAAATTGAGTTTTAGAGAACTATATTGAAGCATTAGGCAGGCAGTGCTGGACATAGAGTTTCAGTTTGGGATGACTTTTACCTGATGAAGGATGTGGCCTAAGGGAAAGAAATAAACAATTTATTGCTGATCCCATTATCCCGTAGGGTTAATATGCATTTTGTCACCCATGTAAGGACGATTATGTTAACACCTGCTGTAAGTCACCTTGAAATAAACTTTTGAAATATGCTGTAAAAAATCTTGGATGACAATTACTACAGCTTTTATGAACTGCAGATCATGTGAATACTAGCTCGATATAGATCACTCTGTAAACTTCAGGACAACACCTCTTCAGGATTCTCTATCCACTCAGGTAGAAATTCAGTAGCACTGCATTATCAAAGAAGCCATAGAAGGGTTTCAGTTGGAAAGGAAAGACCATCTTGTCTAAAACCCTAAAGACCATCTTGTTCCAACCCCTCTGCCATGGTCAGGGGCAACTTCCACTAGATAGGGTTGCCTTGGGTCCCATAAAACCTACCTACATGTCTCAGCACCTGGAAAATTACTGGAAGACCTAAGAGTAGGAATGTTTGCTTACAAACGTTGCTTATACAACATGGTTTTACCACCATTCAGAGGTTAGAGAGCATTACAGAAGTAAAGCATTTTCCCAGATTGATGTAGAAAATTCAGCTGTTAATACTTTCAGTTAAAACCCTTAATTTACTGTAGCCTGAAAAGTGGATCTGTGTTTTCCAGGTGTTTTTCTTACAAAAAAGTAGCAAAAGGACATACATCATGACTGCTGAATAAGTAGTGGGAAGACATGTTTGCTGGGATGATGCCAGTGAATAGTTTCAGCCTGTCTCTGCTGACAACCACGGCATAGACTCTGCATGCACAAAATCTGGGTACTTCCTTCCTTAGGGCACAAAAACCACCCCAAATCAAATCAAAAATCGAAACCACCACCACCACCAAAACCAAACCAAACCAAACCAAACCAAACCAATCAAACAAAAACCACCAAAAAAACCCAACCAAAAAAATTAGAATAGTAGAGAAGCACTGAAAAATCTTTGAAAACATGACACAGCTCTTTTCATTCTCTCCCTGCTTGGTGATATATCTCTCCTTAGCTTTTTCAACAGAGTTGAAAAACTTCCAGTTTGAGAGATGATACCAAGGGTAAAACTGCCAGTCCTGTGACACACTTCATGATTTATGGAGAGTCCAACTTGCAGTCATCCGGCTCTTCCCATGTCCCTCACCTGTGGCTGCGGAGCTGCTCTGAGGGTATTGGAAGTTGCAGGGCCCTATCACATCTCCAAAATCTACTGTGGGTTTTGGGCTTTAGAAATATCCAGAGAAGGAAGGGAGCAACAACCCAGGACTTGTCAAGTGCCACCTCTCCATTTCACAGTACCCATGTTTTAGAGTATTCTTTTGTAATTGTCTTTTTTTCTTCACCCAGTTAATGATGGCATGAAGGAGGTGAGAAGCAGAGTTCCCTCAGAGCTGTGTGAAGTGGATCCCATCATCACCCAAATGCAGGGGAGTTTTACTCATCCATGACATCACCAGGCTTTTGTTTGCAAAGAAAAAGTTTGCGTGGCCCAGTCTAGACCCTGTAACTCCTAAATTTCAATATGACAAAAGAACTTCACATCAATCTCTCCACACAGTGATCTCAAACTTCTAAAGCATTTTCCAAATGACAGCAACTGCACACTTTGCCATTAATCACTGCTGACAAGTTCTTCTGAGCAGCCCCTGATTGATCCTGATGTTGTCAAACTTTCTTTTTCTTTTGACATCTTTCTGATTGGCATCTCTGTTTAGTGTTTTTGTGACCTTTCTGCTGTATTGATCCACACAAATCACAGGGAAGTGAGCAGTTTCATGAAGGGGGAAAGTTGATAAGAAGAGGTCAAATGGTTACTGGGACCTCCACACACCTCCATTTTAATGATTGATTAGTGGGAGAGCAGAACGAGTGCCAAGGACATCAAAATTAGGAAATGATAAGGTCTCTATAAGGAGGTTCTTATAGTCTCTTTTTATGGCTACTATTGAAGCCTCTTATCTTGTAGGATTAATTAGCAATGTGAACAGACTCCTCTTGCACTCGGAGATAATTTATAGCAACAAATCATTGAGAAATTTAGCAGTGATTTTGGTGGTGCCAGTTCTGTGGAAGCAAGCCTTGGCATTAGGCCCTTCCTCCTTTCACAGGTTGTTTGGAAACAAGGTGAGGGTCCCCACTGTAAGTGAAAATGATTGCTCCACAGTTTTGGGATTGATATTGTGCTGGAAAAACCCTTTTTCTCACCTGGAGACAGGGCTCCTGAGAGGTGTTTTAAAAGATTTTATTCCATTTTCAGTGTCATGAGAAGGATGAGATGGTATAGATATTACAATGCACACCATCAAAATCAGAAGCTAAACTATTTTCTAATTACAATACAAGTGCTTTTTGAGCTATCAGATTTTGCCACACAATGCTGCTAATGTTTCTAAATCAATCATCTGTTAAAATACCCCATGTGAGTCCTACTTAAATATGTCTTTCATAGTTCTGTTTCTCCAAAACATCTAGTCTATTTGCAAGGTCATAATTTGAAACTTGTTTCTAGTTCAGTTTCTCTCTCAACGTTTTCTCTACTCCATGGCCTTTCTAAGTCAGCACACCTTATCACAGAGTTTGCATACAGATGTGCAGAAGGCTGTGTGAGCCTTCTGTCAGGCTTTGAGAATTCTCTACAAATGCTTTTCCCACAGTACTCTGTGTGGCTGCACACGTTCTGGGTATCTAACAACACACAACACCACACCACAACGGATGGGTGGGGAATTGTCTCCAGCACAAAACTTCCTTGGATCCCGACATGCACAAGCACACAGTAAATCAGCAAAATTTTCAGACAGATTGATTATGTCCACCAGAAACTCATGGATTGGGAGTGCAGAACAGGGTGATCCAGGGAGAGGGCTGAGTGCAACTGAATGCACAAAATCCCCAGACAAAAGAAAATACTCCACAAAGTCAGCTGTCATGGCACAGAATCTTGCTTTATTGTATTTCCTCCTTTTCCTCTCATGCATCACTCCTAAGAACTTGCTGTTTAGGGGGAAATGTTAAACAGGGAGAACAGGCTAGCTGAGAAAATAATTTGCAGGCTGGGAACCTGACACTCAATTTTTAATCGTTCTTTCACTTCAAAGGTCTGTGCACTTAATATGGAGAGCATGTATATGAATGTATATTTGAATGTGTCCCTTTCTTGAAAAGTAAGTATTTTATAAGTATATTTTATTAGAAATTACCATGGCTGTTAGTTTCTATGATAAACCTGTTGCTGATATCAAATATTTTGAATTCTGTTGTAGAGACATCAGTGTTGGTTTATAATGAGAATAAATATAAGTTCAGTGCAAGGACATACAACACTTAGAAAAGTAATTACAGTCTTTCAAAATGGGAAGGATATGTTTTCTTTAATCCGTCTTAACCTTGTTTAATATCTAACACTGATCAATACCTTTAAGAGTGTGGTAATGGTCCATATTTAAATATCAAGCAACTTAGCTGTATTGTATCTTGTATTGAGATAGTTGGTTCTTAAATTCTCTTTTTTTATCCCACTGCGCAATTTCAATAAAACAAACTATTATCTCATAGGAAGCCCATAAAATTCAGAGGAAAACAAAAATCACTGGAAAACAAAAAGTACTGGAAAGGAACATTTTTTCATATATCTTCCACCCTAATACTTCTTCCTGTCAGATGTAAATATTTATTTAAAATTTTGTCACCAGAGTCTAATCAAAACACAATAAAATATACCTCAATAGGAATGTAAATGAAATCATCACAGTTTTGCAAAAATTGTTACATTTACTCAGAAAATGCTTTCAGCAGGAGGAATGTTGATGCTTTTAGAGCACGTCTTGAATTTTGGTTACTGGGGAGCATATTTATGTCATTAGTCCTCTTAGAATGGTAAAGCTACCACTTGGAAATCTAATAGTGATGGCAGGAAAGCCCATCCTTCCTTTCTTTTCCTATGATATCTTGAGCTGGTATTGCTTTTACTTCTTTTCCTGCACAGATATAAGACCTGCAATTGTCACCCTGACACTGTGAGGTGCATGTGAGGGACACACTACTCCACCTAAGGTGTGAGGACACAGACTCACCATTTTTTGGACTGTTCTGGTTTGTAATTTTCAGTGTGCTCAGTGGAGTTTAACAATATGAGATGACATTTGCAACACAACTCAATGTCCTGGGGCAGAACAAGTTCCAGAGTCAGAGGAGTGCAGTGATTTACTTTAGATTTATGGCCTGAATTTTAAAGAATAGTAAAGAGCAATGTAATAATACATGGCACTTGGAAGCCTGGAAGCAAAACTACCCTGATGTCTGTACTACCAATCCTAATTGTGTTCTACTATTAAGTAAGGAAGTTAATAATCTGTATCATAGCTAAAAGAGTTTGGTTTTTTTTTTTTTTCTTTTGTATTTCCATTCATTTAATCTTCTAATTCATTACTTCTTTTGGTAGCAAACATATTCCTCTTAAGATTTTGAGTAGCAGCCTGCTGCACAAGGAAAAATCAAGGCATTTTGGTGCATCATCAGGAGAAGCGAAAGACATCTCCAGGGACCTGCAAGATCACAACACCTCTGAATATCCCAGGTGCAATGCAGCGTTGGGTTGTTTCTAGCTGTGGTTTAACAAAGGGATCCACTCATTCGAGTGTATGGACTTCACTGACATTATATGCAATGACAGCTCTTAAATATCCTTCTGCTTAATTTCTTGGAGGAGTTTGTTTTGATGCTAATCATTTAAATGCATCATGCAAGGCTCCTGTAATAGTAGATTCTGCTTTTCTTTCTAAATTATGTGGTAACACCTATATTTTACAGTTGTTTTTACAGCATGAAAAATGCACAAGAACTTCAATATTTATATAGAATTTATATTTATATAGAATTACTAACTGCTTCTTTTTTTTGGACCTGAAAGCTTTTTTTTTTTTTTTTTTTTAATGCAGCAGTTCAAATTACTAACAAATATAATATTTTGTGAGAAGCAAAACAACAAAAAAAAATTATTGCCTTTTCTCAAATTTTGTTGACCTATGCAGGACACTCATAATTTCAGCTGTTAGCTATAACGTAACATTTTTTTTCCTTTTGATGAGAATTAATTTAGATTCAATTCAAAAAGATTAATTTCAAGATATATATTATTATCTGTATTGAAATAAGCAAGGCTTTGGGATATACTGGGCTGTGAGAACATATTGAGATGAAGCCACACTAATCCAGAAAGGTTTCATTTTAAGATTTTGAGTTTTAGGAATTAATACAATCAGATAGGCTAGAAATGAACAAGAGTAATCACTGACCCTGAAGAGGGCTCTGGAAAGCTCTGTGCCTACAAACAGGTTCATTTTTTCTTCACCATATTAATTACTCCAACTACAATCTTGTAAATATGGGCCATATTTTCAACAGGCTCTAAACCCCTGGGCTCCAGGGTTCTAGGGTTGACCCAGGGCAGGCTTAGGGAGGGTTAAACAGTGTTTTTAGCCCAGGCAGTGAAGCAGTCACTGGAGTGGCACTGGAGCTGGGCTAAAGGAGATTTGGAGGTTTCCCCCTTGGGTTTTTTGTTTACAGAACATTAGTGTAAAATGCTGAAACCCAATAGAGATTCCATCATGCCAGAGTTCTTCCCTGTGTGCTGGGGATGAGGAGTACATTATCTGAGGAGGTCCCAGAATGACTTTTAAATCCCTTTTATTAATTTTCAGGAGAAGAGCCCTGAAAATTTTGGAATTCCAGCTCCGATCATGGAATCATAGAATACTTAAGGCTGGGAAAGATCTCCAAGACCACCGAGTACAACCTTTGACCAACCACCACCACCCCAACCAGACCAAGGCACTGAGGCTAGATCCAGCTGTTTCTTGAGCACCTTCAGGGGTGGTGACTCCACTACCTCCCTGGGCAGCCCATTCCAATCCTTAGCAATCATTTCTGTCAACATATTCTTCCTGATATCCAACTTGAACCTCCCCTGGCACAGCTTCAGACTGTGCCCTCTGCTCCTGTCCCTGTTCCCTGGGAGTAGAACCTGACCCCCTTGGCTGTCCCCTGCTGTCAGGAGTTGTGCAGAGCCACAAGGTCCCCCCTGAGCCTCCTTTCCTCCAGGCTCAGCCCCTGTCCCAGCTCCCTCAGCCGCTCCTTATCAGACTTACTCCCTAAACACTTCCCCACCTCGTGGCTTTCTAAAGGAGCTTTTCTGGACTGTTGTGAGTAGGTCAAAGAATTAGAAATTTCAAATGCTTTTAGGTAAGGAAGATGCAGGGGAGACAGAGAGTAGAATCTTAATCTGTAAATGGTGGAATGCTGGCCTGCTAGTTTAGGGATCTGTAAATCATCATTACTTGTCTCAGTGCGGTGTGAAGGGGAGAGGAGCTGCCAAGGCTGTGCACCCTCTTTTGCCTTCTAAATCCTGAACTCTTTGAGGCCAAGGCTGGTAGGATTCAGGATCTGCAGAACACTACCTTAAGGACTACCAATATTCTAAAAAATATTGAGATTCAGAGCCCTCAGAGATTCTTTGATTTGGGTTCCCCTACATTCAGAATATCAGCTAAAGCCAGGCAATGACTGTAGACTCCTCTGCATGCTTTCAGTGTATTGTAAAAATTCAGAAGGTTCAGAAATCATCTCTTATCTTACATTCTGTCTACATATATCAGTCCCCTGTGCTACGTTTGGAGAAACAAATCAGTCTTCATACCAGCTCATTTTCCCCATGCACAATTACATGGTTTTGTTCATCTTCAAAACATCTGAATTTGATTTGCCCTCATTAGATGGGAAAGTTTCTTGAAATTATTTAAGTCAGTACAACAATATGACTCTTCCACTCCTCTCTGCCATCAAAACAGGAATGAAGATGTTAGTTTGGGGAGCAATCAGGCAATCTAAATTATTCAGATCTGGAAGTTTTAAGTTAGAACAGTTTTTCAAATTCATTTGTATTTGGATTACAACAGTCTCAACCCATGTCTGTCTAATGAAGCTCCTGCTGAAAATCTCAGCTGGAAATTCAGGGAATCAAGTCTATCCATCATCTCAAAGTCATGATTATTTCATGAGCAAGACTTGGTGTTCAGTCAAGTCTTTAACTTATCATTTGAGTTACCACAGTTTAACCATACAGGCATCTTTTAGGAGAACTCATACTGAATATTACTTGATGAAGATAAATCCCATTAGCAGAACAAACAGTACAAAAGTTTGTGTCCTGACACCACAATAGATATCCTTAAATATTCATAAAGGATACAGGTGCAGCTCTCTCATCACATACTGGAGCACATCCAAAGCCTCTAGGAAGAATATTAATAACTCCTTCTCTTGCATTTCTGTTGGAGGAATAGCTCAATTAGTCTCAGTCTGCTGTCTTTCTCTTATCTATTATACATTTGAGCAGTTACACTTTGCTTCTGGAAGTGCACATGGAAAGATATGCATTAACAAGGTGAGGGAGCACAGGGAGCACATGGACCACCTATGCCAAGCTTTTTGAGCTGAGGAAGACCTCTGCCCTCCTGTCTGTGCTTGTGCTCTCTGTGCTCTTCTGCCCTTTCCCCACGTTGCTTTGCACACCAAGAACTGTCAAAGAGCTTTGTGTGGTATATACTACAGGTGGAAGGAAAGCAAAACTTAATACAAAAAGGATTAAAAGGGTTGAAGGAATGGCAGACCTGAAATGGAGAGACAGGATGTTGATGAAGAGCACAAGCAACGTGTGAGACTGCAGCTCCAAGGAAAAAAACCAGAGGTGTGAAGGCAGAAATGGTTAAATCTAACAGGAGGCACAGAGACAGGTCACTTCTTTCTGAACTGTGCCCTGAAAAAATGTGTTTGTTGTAGTATATCTGCGGGTCTGTAAAAAAAAAAAGTCATCTTCTAGCCTTTTGCTTTTTGATTTTTTATTTCTACTGAGTCATGAAGGAGACTTGGATGATTAACAACGTGGAATCATAATTTGTGGTATAGGCACATTCCCAAAAACTTTCTAGAGTTTGGTGAACAGGTCAATTAATAACACCTATTACCCCTTAAAAGTGGATTAATCATCTATGGAGGACAATACATCTGTCAAACTGTAATAACATAACTGGATGCCCTAACAAGGTTCATTTTCTGTACTGCAATCCACCATAAATGTATCCCATGTGATGTATAACATGATTTGACTTTTGAAAATCTTATAGACTACCATTATCTCCTAGGAGACATATTGAAAGAGGGACTAGAACACATGTAAAAATATCTAAAGAATGTCATTTAAGCTGGCCAGATATATTCAGTTAATAAGTGATGGCTTACGTTAAAAAATAATCGTTATAGTTGTCAGTAAAGGTTTATTGGGTTCTGCATTCAAATAGTGTAGAATTTCCTAGGCAGAAAAATTACATCTTCCTTTCATCTTGGGAAAAAAAAAAAAAAAAAAGAAAAAAAAGAAGAACCAACACAACTTCACAACTCTGTGGTTTGCAGAAATAACACTACAAAACTTCTTCTCCAAAAAAAATGAGACTATTCAACAGAAAAAATTACCACCATCTGTTATCAGTATAGAGCATATAACACAAGCAAGGAATTCTGTTTCTAGGCAGAAGGAAGGGTACTATGTACTGCAATAAAAAAATCACTATACTCACTGGGACTGAATATTCTGAATATTCTAAATATTCTGTTTGAGGTACGAGGCTACGAGTGTGCCTTGAGTCATCTCTCATTTCTCTTCAGAAAAAACATTGCTAGGAAATAGACTAGTCTGAAATGATACTGAGACTGCTTGCATAGGGGATTGAGACTTATTTGTGCTCCATTCTAGCAATTTCAGTCAGAACACAGGCTTGAGTATGTGAATTTATGACTTCTGACTCAGTGTGGCTTGGCTTTAAGTTTGTGGTTCTCTCCAGAACAATGCTGAAGCAACCATATCGCCATTAACTCCTTTACCAAGGCTCCTGAGCTAGACAGAAACCCAATTCTTAATTATTAATCTAAAGCTCTTCTAGGCAAAGAATTCTTTAATCCTAGCAAGGGTACTTCCCATTCTAAACTGTTAACTGTTTTATAGATTGAAAAAGTCAGACAATCTCCATGTAGCACTAATGTCTTAAAATGTGTTTCTTTACTCCATAACTGTTATGGGTAAAAAGTGTTGGTTTGTTGGTTTTTTTTTTTTTAACAAGCCAGAAAACCTTTTTTTTTCCATCAAAGAAGAATGCCTTAAACTTTAGGCTTCTTCTGCGCCAAGAATTTCTATTTTGTTGGGTGGAAACACACCTCTGCTCAGAACAGTTAGCAGATGTCAGGGCCATCTATCTCCAAGAGCAGGCTGGATATGGGCAGAAGGGGGAATGAGTCTGGGATTTTCCCCTTCTCACTTTGAGAGTATCTGACTCATTAGCTGTTCCATTCCCTTCTCCCCTTCCTGCTTTGAAAGGACAGACAGGTATCTTATTCAGATGTTTGAAGGAGAAATCACAGACATCTCCCTGCAGGAGAAGTGTCTCCTTCAAATTTAGAGGAAAATGTCTGAGACTGAGATTTGTTACCTGCTCAATGTGCAGAAACACCATTGGGAAATTCTTGGCTACTCTTTGTTCATCTTGCTGGCTGATTTAAAGTCTCCTTCTAAATTGTCTTACCTCTCCTTCTTCCCTGTGCATTGAACACTGGGGCCTTATTCTAAGATATAAATCTTGGTCTGCAGAAAATTGAACCAGACACTGTAATATTCAGAGGCAGGAGGAGAACAAGAGGCAATTGAAGGGCAATTTGATTTTCATTGTTCCCTTCTAATATTTTCATATTTTCTTATCTCCCAGTGTTGTGATGAAGAGAAACATGTACTGTACTATACTAATAGCAACCACGTAAGTACCCAGAAGTATTAAAGAGGTTTTACTCCAAAAACACAGATAAAATACTTCAATGGAATTCCAGAATGGATTGGGTGGTAGGTGTGACCTCCAGGACAATCTAGTTCCAATCCTCTTCCACCAGACCAGGTTGCTTCAAGTCCTGCCCAGCCTGGAATTGAACACTTCTGGGGATGGGAATATGGGTGGAGATGAGAAGAGGATTACAACTTCTGTGTTGTGGCTAAGGAATGATTACAGGAAAGCTTAGTCCCCTTGGACCCATGCAACATCTACCAAATCCATGAAAACAGCCCAGGCAAATATTTTAAGTTTTCTAGAATGGTCCTGGACAAAGCAGGAAAATGAATTGGGTTTCAGATCATCTCCACTGACAGTAATGACATCCATTTCCTAGGTCACAGGTGGCAAATGTGTTAGATATTATATTTGACACTCAATATGGACATAAATGCAAACTCAGCTGACCTGACCAAGAGACAGGGAAAGTATATGGCCCAACAGGAGCTAAACTGCATTCACAAGTGATGTAAAGCATTGGAAAGGAGGGTCCCTGCCTTGCCACCACCATCTACCTGTAGCAAAAATGAGTGCTTCTTGAATTAATAACTCATACTATTTCACTGGCTGATGTTATCAGACTAGACATAAGAATTTTTTTTTTTTTTTTTTTTTTTTTTATGAGGGTGGGGAAGCACTGGCACAAGTTTCTCGGAGAGGTGGTGGATGATCCATCCCTTGAAACATTCAAGGTCAGTTTGGGTAGGGCTCTGAGCAAACTGATGTAGTTGAAGGTGTCCATTTTCATGGCAGGAGTTTTGTGTAGATGGCCTTTAAAGATCCCTTCCAACCCAAATCATTCTATGATTTTATCATTTTATCTTAAGACTGTAATCAATAAAAAATGTTTTTGATTTATTATAGTATCAGTTAGAATGTTAATAAAACAATGATAAAGTATGGTGGATGACAGTTAAAATTTAAGGAAGATTGTCTTGTAGCAACTCAAAATGTGACACTTAAATGGAAAATTATTTTATTGTGTTAAGCTACATGTGTAAGTAATTATTTATTGTTGAAGATATAACACCTATTAAAAACAATCTTATAATGAAACAAACTTTGGTGTGCATCTTCTTGGGGATTATTGCTTAAGAAAATATTCAGGCTTTGAGTTCCCAAAATGGATTACAGTAATTCACATATTTGAGGAATATTCTTGAGCTAGATCAGGGCCTAAAACTCTTTGGATAGAATATGAGAGTGAAAAAGAAGAAGTCTATCATCTTTATGTTAGAGAGTACAGTGGTTTCAATAATAATTGGACTATCACTTAGTGGGAGTGGAAATTTTTTTTTTTTGCTGGTATGGAAATTAGAACAAGCCATGTTGAGAGGGTGTCTTCCTCTGACAGAATCACACTTGGACTGAGCATTTTGGTGTGATCTTCAGTGTAACAGTGGAGTCAATTGCACACCTGCACTACCTGGAAGCATTTTAAGTGTAGGTCAACATGAAGTGCAGAACAAACAGCCACCCTGCACGGGATCCTAAGAGGTAAACAGACGGGATCAAGTAGGCTGAATCCAAGCTACTGAACAGCTTGCTTTGACATGCAGGGTCCTTGACTGTGAAAAAAAGATTCCTATTGAAGTTGTTGACAGTTTTCAAGTATCTCTAGTGCCTCTCTGCGCTGGGAGGGTACTTAACCTTTGCATTTCTGTGACATCTCAAGAAGAAAGGCTCTGAAACTGGAAGGAGAGATCAGAACAGACAATAAGCCACTTATGTCACTAAAAATGTCTGAGTAGAAGAGAGGGAAGAATTGTGCTCTTTGGGGGAAAACAGAACAAAACAAAAAGAACTTGAGCATATGGCTCCAAATCTGTGAGTATGCACATATTCCTATCTTTGCACTAGCACATGGTCTTATTAGCACCCAAGGATGCTGCTGTTACACAGCACCTTTGCAGAGCTGGGTCTAGCTTGTAATGTTATGTATGATACGGCTCAGGCCAGAGCCCATGAGCCATCTGTATCAGCTAACAAAAGGTCTCTTTTTTGTTGTTTTTCTTTAAAGAAATTTAAACTGGTTCATTTGTTTCTTGTAGTGTTCCATCTGTACCTTATAGTGTTATATTTGTACCTTGTCTTTACTATTTGATCTAGAGTGGAAAACAAAACCTTTGTGATCTCAAATTAATCTTATTATTAATCTTATTTTATTCTATGTTTATATGTATACTTTCAAGCTTTCTCAAAAGAATAAACTCTTGGGGCTCTTTGGAAGTTTTCACTTTTTCCTCTGTGAAATGAAATTCTGGTACTTTTCTACTGGAAGCTTTCATAGGTAAAAAAACAAGGTCTTGCACTGTGAATACAGCTAATAAAAAAATTGAGTATATATGCACACATACACACACATATTCATGCGTGTCTGGAGAATACCCAAAATTAGCGTTTGAACTCACAGGCAGTTTCTAGCTGCACCTGGTACAGGCTGGTTGTAGATTTTGAACTCCTAGACAAAACAGAGGCAGCACTTCTTGAATCTTCCAGCATATAAGGAAGCATGAGGCAGATGCCCCAGTCTCCACCAGCACATGTGATGTGCTTCTTCACACTGACTGGAAAACTGTGGACTGTGGGTTTGGGAAGAAGAGGCAGTGCCAAAAATGAAAATAAAATAGAAATATAGAAACATAGAGAGAAAAAAAAAAAAAAAAGGAAAAATAAGTATTCCTGAAAGAAAAGAAGGAAAAATGAGCTTCAGAAAGAAGGTGAAGATGCTGGTGGAAGCACAGATCCAAGAAGCTATCAACTGGGTACGTGAGGCAATTGATTTATGTCAAACTCATATCTCTTTGGTTCTTCTATAAACTTTGGGGTCCAGATTCTTTACAAGCTATTTCTTGTTCCATCTCATCCAAGCCAGGAGGGAGACCACGATCCTAGCTGTGATTCCTTGGTGATGAGATAAATAGACCTTAACTCATCAGTGCTTAAAAGATGTGGAGTTCATGAAAATTACACCACTGGGGAATTAATGGGTAGAATTGGAAGAATTAAATTATCAAGAAATATTTGATCTGATAGATTAGTATTGTGGACATCAGGAAATGTATGATGCGGATGATCTGGGGAAGGCTCTGGAGCAAAACCCTCCATTGCTGATGAGAAGAGGCTGAGGGAGCTGGGACAGGGGCTGAGCCTGGAGAAAAGGAGGCTCAGGGGGGACCTTGTGGCTCTGCACAACTCCTGACAGGAGGGGACAGCCGGAGGGGGGGGTGCTCTGCTCCCAGGGAACAGGGACAGGATGAGAGGAAACAGCCTCAGGTTATGTCAGATGAGGTTTGGATTGGATATTAGGGAAAATTTCTTCATGGAAAGGATTATTCAGCCCTGGCACAGCTGCCCAGGGTAGTGGTGGAGTTTCCATCCCTGGAGGGATTTAATGTGGCATCTGGGGACATGGGTTAGAGATGGGCTGGGCAGTGGCAGGTTAATGGTAGGACTTGATGGCCTTTGTGGGCTTTTTCAACCTTAATGATTCTCTGACTCAAAGGGGATTCAGGGCTTCCTTTTTGTTATACTGCCATAATATGGTTTTGTAAATACCTAGTGAAGGGACAGAAGTGTGGCAGTGGCTCTGATTAGTTTCCCTCCACACTCCCCAAAAAGATCCACAGCATAAACTTACACAGCAGTTGAACACAACCTGAGTTCAGCAGACTGAAACCCTTGCTAGGTTTCACTGACCACAAATGGATTCTTTCTATAGTCAATGGCTGTGTAGGACAAACCAACCTTTAGATGACTTGTAGCTTGCAGTGAGATGCTGGCTGAAAGACAGCTAAAATAGTCACAGGCCTCATACATATCCTCTGATAAATCTGAGAAGGTTTGTAGAAACGGAACTGTGGTAGCCTATCCATCTAAAAAGTTGAGAACTAAACATAGGTTTGAAAATTAAGTCAGGTACATGACCAGCCCAATCTCTTGACAGCCAGGAAAAAAAATCATACTTACCTTTTTTTTTTTTTTTTTTTTTTTTTTTTTTTTTTTTTTTTTTGTGTAGTATCTAACCCATGATTCCAGTGGTTACACAGAACTATTTAAGTTTTCCTCTTCTGTTCCTCACTGTTTCATGTGACACTGTATTGATTAGATTTCCAGAGCATACCATTCCAGACGTATTTATATGGCTGTTTCAAATGATTTACAATAACTAATAACTAATCTTGTAACACAAATATAATTTTGGAAATATAATACCAGTCAATAGCATTAAATTTTCTGCTAATGGCCAGAACTCCCTGTGCCATGGTAATAAGTTGCCTCTAACAACTTATCACCTGAAGGCTGTATCTTCAAGTTACTGTAAGCTGGCATGGGGCCAAATTTCAGTGGAGCTCTACAGAGTTATCTCAGCTGAACGTCTGTAGTTGTGCATTTCTGTACCCGAGCAGGTGTTTCTATATAAGGAAGTTAAGCTAGAATTTTCTATAGCCTGCTCGCTGCAATTGTCTCAGTACTAGCACAGACACAGTGATAGGGCTTTGGAAGTGCACCTCAAAAGCCCAGTGTCCATCTCATTGGGCAAAGAGCCAAATAAGCCCACCTAGACCATCGAGTATTAAAGAGCTAGCACAAGGGGTACATGAGGCTTTTTGGGAATGCCTTAGCCTGTGTAACTGTGCTTGGTACGCTGTGCTCAGCTTATCTCTTTTCAGTTTGTAATGTTTATTATTTTTGCTGTTATTAAAACCTTTATTTTACAAAGCATATCCTGGGAAGCCGTCTCGCTATTTTATTAAGCCATTACTGCGCTGTCTGGACCCTCGGAGTTATCGAGAGAAATCTCGATAAACGTCCACCTGTCCTATTTACCCTGATAGTAAAGCTGGACTAAGCACCCTGCAAAATGGCAAACTGGTCTTGTCATGGTGCAGGAAACCCAGGTTCCTGCTTTCCCTTTTGCCAGGAAATTCTTCCTGACTGCAGAAACATTTTGGATCAACAAGTAGTATTTATTTCTCTAAAACACAGGCCTTCCAACAGGAGTGGAGGAGAAGAGCTTGTTTTAATCCAATGAAAACATACATTTTCCAGAAAGCTTTGAAAATTTTTAAGTAGGCTAATATCTCTATTAGTATTATGCTGTTCTAATTCTTGCGTTACCTAGACACAGACTAGACACTAATGATTATAGATTTGCAAAAGTCTTCTCAGAAGAGAAAATATTTTAGAATCTGAATTATACAAGTTAATGAAGGGATTTTATACCAGAATCTGGTCTCACATACATATCCAGTGCTTTTATTAAAAGTGTTTCTCCCTTTGGGGACATTGGTGTAAAAAGGTCTAATTTCATAAATTGATTGTTAAGGTTTTATCTATGGAACCAACAGGATAACAAGAAGTATCTTATTTCCACCTGAATATTAGCTAATCCTAATCAAGGAAAATCCATTTATTTTTCCTCTGCATAAAACTGTGATTTCAAGCTTGCAAATTTCACAAGAATGAATGAACTCTAAACAGACTAACTCTACAGTCTGTCAGAAGAACAAGGGATCAAAGCTTTGTTTTGTAGGCTGGTGGTTTTGTCAATAGGAAAAAAAGTTGCAAACAACCCCTCAGTGTTAATAGAATGGAGTCTCTTTATCTCCAGGTCTATTTGTGGATCTATCAATGAATTCTCAGTAAACTCTTTAGGAATTGTAAAAAAGGCATCTTTGTGTCCCATGTCCAGGAGAGCCTCTGCATTTTGTGGGGTGTATTGGTTACCTAAAATGTTTTTTCACATGAAAGACAAACCCCTCAGACAGCAGTCTGAAGTGTTTTCAGAGTTTCAGCAGTTCAAGAGGCCTTGACTCCACAGATGTAGCATGCAAATGTTACATACAGATCTGAGGAAAGCCCAAGTTTCTGCAGAAAAATTACATCAAGAATAAGTCCATGTAAAGCAGTAATGTTCAGGGAAACACCTCCTTTCAAAAACATCTTCCTATATTTATCATAGGCTTTCCTATCCTGAATGGGTTAACACAGTTGATTGCTAACATTGGTAGCTATAAAGTCTGGCTTGAACTTCCAAATTAATTTTTTTCTGTCACTGGGTTAAATGATTGGATGCATTTAGTAACCAATAACTAGATGAGGAGGTCTAAAATGAGTGTCTTAAACATATTTAAACAGTACTGCACTCCTTGAAAAGATTTGAAATCAGGAAATGTCAGATTCTCCTGAGAATGTAAAAGTGGAGGAATTTTTGAGATTTGTAATGTGTTTGGAAGAGTTAAATAAACTGTAAAATGTATTTAGGGTGTGAAATCCCTAATCTTTAAGATCAGATTTTAGATCAGATCCCCCAAGGGAAAAAATATAATAGTAATAGTAATAGTAAAAATTTATCTTGTTGATTTAAATTTAAAAAATATATTTTTACAAATGTGTAGTATAGTCAGAGCAAATAATTTTTCAGAGGGAAACATGGAGGCCAAATGAATGTAAAATATTCAAAGAGTAACATTCTGAAATGCAAGTAAAATTTAAGCAATGTGAAATATCAAATATAATGTGTTAGCAAATATTTAAAGTAATGAATATTTTTAGACGTAGTTTCACTTATTTGTAAAAAAAATTCTGTTTAGGAAAGGACCAGAGCGCGCACACATAGAGACACATACGTGCATGTTGAGAAATAAAGATTTCAGGAGCAATGCATGAAAGAGTTGAGAAGATCAGCTGAGCTCCCAGAAGACATTACACCACGTGTGCTCTTCACAACATCTACACCAGAACACCCTCACTAGTGGATGCTGTATGACTGTCTTGATTTGAAATGACAGGTGTCTGCTAAGGAAGGCAGGAACCTCCCTTGAAATGGAGAATGTAAAACCCCTCCCTCCAAATTATTTTAATTTTAAAATTAAGGAGCTCTCAGGCAAAGATATGAGAACAGGAATAACAGTTCTTGACTAGGAAAATTAAAATAAAAATATAGTACAGAAAAGCAAACAAATAAAAATTAAAAAAAGAACACTGACAGAGTCAGAATAAAACCTGACACCCTGGTGTTGGTCGGGATATTGGTAGCACTCCAATTAAGTCCTCTTGGAGTGAGAGATGTGATCTGTTGGAGCAGAGATGATTCTGTAGAAAGGTTTAGTTTTCCTCTTAAGGTCCAGTTGTGGTGGGATGGGCCTCGTCTTTCTCTGGGAATCCAGTGGAAACAGGCTCCTCTGGTATTCTGACTCTCAGATTACATCCAGGTAGGAATGCTTAGCTCCTCCCACTGAGTGGAGCATCTCACAACGGGATGATGTAAATTTATCAGTCATGCAGTGAGCCTTAATGGCCCATTAACAGAAGATCTCCCCCTGGCCTGAGGATGAGTAAAGAACACTGCCTCACATGGTTTTAACAGCTGGCCCACTAACAGATTACCCTGGAGCTGTGAGGGATAGATCAGGAGAGAGATAAAGAAAACACTTCCCCAGCTGGTTTTAACAGATTGTAATAGAGTACATACTTTAGTTACATCCTGCATTGCAGACCAAGACAATGACTTTTAGGACTCAAGTCATAATGATGTGACCAACTTTACTTGATTTTGTACAGTTTATTCACAAATGAAAGACCTGATGATATTGAACATTAAAGATTGAATTGAAGCATTAAAAAAAAAAAAAAACAAACAAAAAACAGATACAAAATATAATTAATGTGTGAGCATCTGATGTGATGAATATTCAGGTAGAACAAAACTATAATCAAGTAGATAAGACACACAGAGAGAAATGTATGTTAGAAATAATATGAATTACATACAGATGGAATAAGTTAGTAAGCCAAATTCCTATTAGGAGCACAATATTATTGAAAAAGTTAAACAAGAAAAGGGGCAGAAAAAGTTTCTGATATTTTAATATCATCTTTAATACTATTTCTGTGGAAAACTCCTATGTATTTTTAGTATCTATAAAATATTGTATTGGTTATTTTACATGCAAAGTTTCTGAGATTTTTTTTTTGTGTGTATTTCTCCATTTCTCTATATCCACAAATTTTATTCTCACATACATAATTGTTATGCATATCTCGACCACTATGGCTTTGAGATATTGGTTTGGGATATTAGGGAAAAAATGAATGTAAGTAAACCCCCCAACATATTAATAAATTTTATTAAAAGGAAATAAACCTTTTTTTCACTACAAATGAAAATTTTGTTTTGAATTCAACTAAATTACACTTCTAACTAAGCTGCAAGAAAATTAATAATTTTAGGGAGTATTTGGAAGCAACTGGGAGTGAGGTGAGCTGAATTAAATATTTTTAAGAAAATTCAAAATTAAGAAAAGAAAGTTAAATGTTTTAAATTTCTTTGAGCACTTTTTTTTTCAGGAAAAGATCTATTGTGTACTATTTATAAAATTTTACAAATAGACATCTCATGTTAATATAGAAAGAGACTTTTCCTCTATCCTCCTTTGCTGTCTGTTAAACTATAAGAGGAAATACATAATATCCACTTAAAACATTCTCAAATAAGAGATGGAAAGTAAAGTAAAAGGATATTGTCCATTCCAAATGCTGTTGGCAAAAATCTCCAAAGTAATCTTATAATTTCCAGTATGAAGATATCTTCATTTAGATAATTTAGTTATTGCAGCAACCTCTTCTCACAGAAAGAGGAAAAAAAAAAAGGCAAAAGAATGAAAAAATAAAGAAAGAAAAAGAAAAAAGTAAAAGGAGGGGTTTGTCCAGACCCTCCTGAAATTTTTGAAATCTTTTTACTAATCTCAACATAATTAGCATCCAATCTCTAATGTTTCAACACAAATTCTTAGACCTATGAGTACAGTTTCCATTTAAAAAGAAATTAAACATTATCAGGATAGCTCAGTTCGGGAAGGGAGGTTAATAGTTTTAATTGTTTTCCTAATGCAAAAAGAGAGAGAACTTCTGAGATTGGCTTTTCCAAAGACAGCACATAGTTAACTTGCGTCCCACAACACTAAGGACTTGCAGATGCAAGGTATTACCTAATTTTGACAAAGCACTTTTCATCCAAATATCTCAAAAGGGCTTTAAAAATGATATAACATCATCCATTCCACTGCTAGAAATAGAGGCACGGGGAAGTAAAGTGACTCACAAGATGCAGAAGCCCTGGAAGAAAATCAGGATTTTCTTTTCATCCAGCCAGTGTCCAATTGTGTAGGCTGTGCTTCTTCCCCCAGAAAACATGTGCCATTTCTTAAGATATCAGGGGAAATGATGGGAAGCAAGTATAAGGAGAAACTAAAATAAATGAACAGGGAAGACGCTATAGCTATTTGCAAGGCAGCTGCTAAATGGTTGTTTCCAAATGTAAAATGCCTATTCCCTGTGAGACAGACTACAAAAAAAAAAAACACTGCAACAAAGTGCAAGCTTCCCTATGGACAGCAAATCTTTTCTGGGGATTGTGAGTGTCCACTGCATATGTTCAGTCTGTATCAGAGAGTTACACTAAAGGTTATACTTTAAAGGGTCTTGGTCAGACAGTTTAGTGTCCACTGTAACCCTCAGGATTGGCCAGAGGACAATAAAGGCGCACTTCAGAATTCAAAGGTTTAATTAATATCCCTCATTAAGAGTCTCTCCATCCATGACATACAGGGTTGTGGCTGGAAGTCAGCTTAGATATATTTTTGTGCCTTCATTGATCTTCCCTAAATAGAAAATGTGGAGATACTGACCTTATCTTCAGAAACAGAGATGAGCTGATGAGATGAGCTGAGGAACTCAGCCTAAAGGGAATTACCTGGCTCTTCAAGTTGCATGTTGAACTTTGCATACAAGTGATCCAATTACGCATGCAAACACCTCAGCTCCAGCTGACTATCTGCCTGTGTAATTCCTGCAGTAAAGAAAGACGTATTATAACCAAGCATTTTTATATGCACAACTCTAAAAAGCTGATGCTCATCCAGAAACAATTTCTTCTCCAAGGGCAATAAAACTGTGGAACAGTAGAAGCTGCAGCTGTATGATCATCCAGAGGGGGCCAGAGCCACCTGCTCTGAAAGGCCAGGGACCTTGCAATTAAGACAAAGTCTGCTCAGAAGGGCAGAAAAGTTCCTTTTTTGAGTCTCGGTAGCTAAAAGTTGGTATACACCAAGGAGCACAAGGGCTTTGACCCTTCCAGAACTCTGAATATTTTATCTAACTATGTGCCTGAGCCTTTGTAATCCTCTGAAAGTCTTGGCTTTAATAACAGACTAGGGAATTACTGCCACCAATTTCAGAGTATGATATGGAAATACACTTTGTTTAACTTATTTTAGATTCTAAGTCCACCTATGATGGATATTCCCTTAATTTTGTATTAAAGAGGAAATTTGAATGGATAGGCAGGCAAAGACCCAAATTGTCTCTACATTTTTGCAGAATGTTCAGAAAAATACAGCCTTGTTCCTAATTCAGGTTTCTACATTTTAATTATCACTTCATCTTCCTGATCCATGCCTGAAGGATATCTATTCAACTTAGAAAAGAAGTGCACAGAGATATATAGGTTGCAGAGACCCAATACTCAATTTCCTTCAGATTGCTTCAATAAACATTCCAAAGATTAAATTATTTTAATTATTTCTACCAAAGTTCAGTGACAAGGACTGCCCTGTATTCTTCGTCTTTATAAATGGCCAAAAAATAACAAAATAACAAACAATAAAATGCTTCTTTGTCACAGTTGTTTCATTGTTTATCACATCTGTTTTTTTCACCTAGCACAGAGTAGGTATCAATAATTCAGGTCTGAGTGAAAGCACTTCTGTAAAAGTTTATGCAGCTCATACCATTAGCAATATATCACATTTTAAGCGTTGTTAGAGTCTCTCTTCCTATTTCATGATCTGGTTGTTATCTTCATTTGAATAGAAAAGATTTCTTTTTTCAAAAGCCACACACCTTAGGCAACTCAAATGACACAACTTGTGAAGGAGAACATAATTCAAGCAGAAATATCTTGCCAGGTTTGTCAAGAAGATCTTGTGTATTAACCAAAAGGAAAAAATAACACTTTCAAAAAAGTTACAGCATTTTAAGAGGTGGATTCCCATTTTGTGGAATTAGACACTTGATGATGTGCAAAGCCCAGGTTTCATCCCCTGGACAACTGGAGAAATGTTCAAAACCTGGAATTTGACCAGTGTAGTGACTATACACAGAATTAGTGAAGGAGATGTTCAAAACTTGGATATTAAGCTAAAGTCATCTGCATCGTGCAACCTGATCCTTATCCCACAGAGCATTTATTTCATGACCAAGAGTCACCTATAGAGTTCATGGTAGAATTAGGTCCTTCAATACAGTGACTCCATGCAGGGAAAGAGAAGCAGACTCCCCTTGATGCCAGTACTGGGCCAGGAGCAGGTCACAGATGCCACTTTGGGCTTGTTGTGGGTGAATTAATCTGAATGGGACAGTTGTGGGTTGTTGTTTGGTGGGGTTGTTAGGGCTGGGTTTGTGCTCGGAGTTTGGGTTTTTCACTTTGTGATGAGTGACCACTGGGGTGGAGCTGAGAGGGGATAGCACAAGGGAGCTTCAGCTGTGACATCATGGAGGACTGGACTGGCACACCACAACAGCCAATCACTCAATGGAGCTGCAGAATGATTGGACAGAAATGCGCCGTCGGGTTGGACCCATCAGCACCCCTTAGACAGAGCCAATTAGAAGAGAAACGATTTGTATCCACCTGGAGACCACAAAAGGACTCCCTGGGGAGGGGTGGGGTCCTCTGGAGGCACTCGTGACCGAAGGAGCACCCAGCACGCGTGCTGACTCTGGCTCATGTCTGCTTTGTCGCTGGGGACCCTGGGCTTATCTCAGGTCCCTGTTTCCAGCTGTTGTTTTCTTTAATAAAACCACTTATCACTTTGGTGACTGGCTCCTTTGTTACAGACTGACAGTTGACTCTGTCCCTCTGCTCTGTGTTCAGAGCTCATTTTTCAAGGATGGGTGTTTGTGTGTCTTGCAAAGACCTGAGTGAAGATAGGGGTTTTCTTTGCTCAAGGGCAGATTGGACAGGGCTTGGAGCAAGCTGCTCTAGTGGAGGGTGTCCCACCTCAGTGTCCTTCAAAGCCTTTTCCAGCTCATACCATCCTGTGATTCTGTGGTTTTCAAATAGAACTCCTAGAGAAAGTAATGCAAACTACTCTCTTGGATAGCGATGTCGAAGACCACCAAGACAGGAACAGATCACAATTTTGCATTTGTGGACTGCAGGGAGACAAACTGTCAGCTCTTTAACTCAAGAGAAGGAACTAATAGGCTTGTGCTGCTGTCTAAGGAGGCAGGGAGAAGTCACTGACACCTTGCTGAAACTGCAGGGAAGGACAGGAAGGACCATAAAGACTCTGTAAGGGCTGGAGCACCTCTGCAATGGAGACAGGCTGAGAGTTAACGTGGTTCAGCCTGGAAGAGAAAATGCTCTGAGGAGATCTGAAGTGAGATGCTCTTAGGTGGGAGGTGCCTACCCTCCTCTAAAAGGGGCTTATAAGGAGGAGGGAGAGGGACTTTTTACACGGTCAGATTGTGATGGGACAAGAGACAACACTTTTAAACTGAAAGAGGGCAGGTTTAGAAGTGATGAAGATACTCATTACTCAGGGAGTGATGAGGGCCTAACACAGGTTGCCCAGAGAAGCTGTGGATGTCCCATCCCTGGAAGTGTCCAAGGCCAGGCTGGATGAGCCCTAAGCAATTTGGTCTAGTGAGTGGTGTTCTTGCCCATGGTAGGAGAGTTGGAGCAAAATGATCTTTTGGGTCTCTTGCAACCTAAACCATTCTATGATTCTACTATTTTATGACTCCTATGTTCAGTGACTCAGTGACTCAATGACTCAATTCTAATACTCTGCAGAGGCTCTATCACCTGCAGATGATAGCTCATTTGGGATGTCTTGATAACTAAAAGTGATATGTTGCCTTGGGGAACAGAATGGTCCATACTGATAGTAAAGGTTTGGAGATAGGAACTTTGAACATACATTTTGTTTTTATTTTTGAGGTGAATACATGCAGTAATGATGATCAAATTCCATGGTGTCCATGACACTTTACAGATGCCACATAAAAACACCTATCACTCCAAATATCTCAGAGATCATATTTTTATCTTTATTTTTTAAAAATATGTCAAAAAATATTATCTGCTTGCAAAATGGAAAACTGAGGTATAGTGAGGGTTAGTTCTTCATGCACAAACTCAAAGACCAAAACTGACAGAGATGGGAACAGGATAGTTTTCCCAAGACTAAACTTAATACATTCAACACTGTCTTCCTTTGGTTTTCCCATGTCTTGATTTCTAATCTTATTATTAAAAATAAATGCTTGGGTTTGGGTCTGTTTTCCATATTAATTGACACAAGCAGTACTTCAGTAAATTTTGTCTAAGATCACCTACAGTGCAGAGGTTTATGTTTGTCTTCCTTTCAATTGAGTTGCTGGTGTGATTCAGGAGAATGCAAAGCTGCTTAGATGTAATTGGTGCACTTGTCTTTGAAGGAATTTTTGCCTTTATCTTTGTTTTGTTTCTAATTTATGAGGTTTTTGTTTGTCTGGCTTGCTGCCTTTTGGATTGTTCTTTGCTTCCCATGGAAACTTCACATAGTTTGTTTAGGTTCCTTTCCTTTCCTTTTTGTAATAAAAGGGTGTCTCAATAGTCCAGCAATTTTCCAGGTCTCAATTTTATGTCACACATGAAATTAAAACTACAGCTCACCAAAATAATTAAATGTTAACTAGTCACTGCTTCATTTGTAAGTAGTTATAAGCCTGGATACACACATTTTTAGACCACGGCTTCCTCACAGCCATCAGGAGACATTGCATATAAGATGAAAAGGTGACATTAATCCCTGCTGCCTGAATTTGCATTATGAACCAAATCTACCACTTCCCCTGTGCATACAGGAATGATAAGAAGCTAGTGTTTAGATTTATTAAAGGGAAATAAGCTCAAAACCCCATAATCTGTTGCTGAGATTGTCCAGATCAAGAAATATTCAAATCCTTGTGCCAAAGACAAACAGAAAATAAGTACAAATTCCCTTTAATCCATGTCAGAAAAAAAATATTTCTCAAAAAAACTCCACTTGGGAATCTTTTGCTTCATCATAGATGTAGAAATATGTGGAAAGTGGCAAAGCTAATTTTATCTATTCTGGCAAGACTGGCAGGGATTTCCCTGGCACACTGAGGTCAAAAAAATCTGATTTTTAGTGCAACACATGTGTTGAGGGCAAGAAACGTGTGGATGCCTTACAAAGAAAATGCCTTTTATGTTTGGAAATAAAGTGCTGCCATATCTCTGAGTTAAAAAGAATTAATACTAGAGCAGAGTTTGTATATATACATTTTAGACAAAATTATTTTCTGTGGCTTGAAGCAGATAAGATAATAGCCTGTCTCTAAGGCACCCATATAATTTTAATCTGCCGGAGGAAGATAAACAGACTTAAATATACAATATTTTCTCTAACTTGACACTCAAGATTTGATTTAAATTTCAAGCAACAGTTCCTGTTCTGGCTCATGGTTAAGGAGCAGCCTGTGCTCCACATCCAGAACTATGGCATAAATTCCATTTCAGTGTGATGACATTTTATTAGGCCATGGAAGTTGTGGTGAGTGTTTTGGTCATGTGGAAATGTCAAAGGTAGCTATAGTAGCTAGTTAAAGAAAAAATAGTAGCTAGTATTTGCAAATTGTGATACATTCCTGGGTGGTTAGAGTGAGATTTCAATAGGTTTTTTTAAGGGAGTACACAAAAGAGAAAAAAACGACTGGCCATATTTCTGCTTGATTTTTCATTTGAGGAAAATATTTTTATTCTTCTGTGAAGTACTGATGTGGAGAATTGCCACATGCAAGCCCTTTCAGGCATTCAACAGGAGAGCTTCCTGTGGAAGCAAAAGTCACTCCAGACATAGTCCTCCGTGCAACTGCTTTCTTTCCCTGTGGAAAATAAAATATAGTGTCTTGGTATAGATCAAAGGGTCTGAAGAATTTCTCTTGAATCCACTTCTTCATAAAAAGTTTCCTTTATCCCATAAAACAGTATTCATGACAGCAGAGCAACCCCCAATCCCTGCACTAGCCCACTTTTGGGATTACAACACTTGAAAAGAAAGTAGGCTGAGGAAAGATTGACTTATACAGCATCTCTGTGTGATTTGAGTCTCATGACAATATAATTCCTTTGCAGCTATAATGAGTTTTGCCTTTCAAGTGCTTTGTCTCTAAACTATTGCCTGCATCCAAAACTTCGCAAAATAGAGTATGCCCTTCTCCAGGACTTTCAAACAGCTGAGAAATCCCTGTCCCATCTCAGAAATATGTACTGACAATTCAAACATCATCTCCTCAAGTGTGTGGCATGGCAGAATTTCTCTAGCTGCAGAGTGAGGAACCACAACGCCATGTCCCAATGCCTCCCCTTTGAGGTCAGTCAAACCAGAAAAAGAAAGAGAAAAGGAAAAAGAGAAAGATAAAAAAAAGGAGAAAAGGAAAAAGAGAGAAAAGAAAAAGAAAAAAAGGAAAAGAAAAAGAAAAAGAAAAAGAAAAAGAAAAAGAAAAAGAAAAAGAAAAAGAAAAAGAAAAAGAAAAAGAAAAAGAAAAAGAAAAAGAAAAAGAAAAAGAAAAAGAAAAAGAAAAAGAAAAAGAAAAAGAAAAAGAAAAAGAAAAAGAAAAAGAAAAAGAAAAAGAAAAAGAAAAAGAAAAAGAAAAAGAAAAAGAAAAAGAAAAAGAAAAAGAAGGAAAAGAAAACATCTTACACAGTTACTTTAGTTGACACTGAGATTTACCACTGTTTCCAAGGCACCCTCTCCTCAGGAGAAGGAGTTAACATTTCCCAGACTCATGGATGTCACAGCAAGGATAAGTGTGTAGCTAACCCTTGCCACCACAACCAAGAGAAGCAAGTGTCTCAGACTACTTTTCACCAGGGTATACAAACAACCCAGGTTCATCTATGTCTGAAAGATTTTCTCCATGGACAAAAACTTCCCTAAGCTCATTTGCTTCTCTGGATTATACTTAGAAACTCTTGATGAATCCTTATTCTTTCTACTCTCTCTTCACCCTCAAGCTAGCTCCCAGAGATTCCAGAGGTTTCTGCCCCTTGCCCAGGACTACTTTCTGCCCGCTTTCTGCTAGGATGCAGTTTTTATGCTGAGAGAATCTCAGATCACTTTTTCCTGACAGCTTTCTGCTGAATGTAGTTATTTCATCAAATAAGAATATAAATACTTCACCCTGTCTCCACAGAAAAAAGAGTTTTCCATGAGGAAAATACTAACCTAGAGAAAAAGCTTTAAAAATTCACTATCATTTACTTTTTCGCTTGAATTTTTTTTGTTTGTTTGGAGGTTTTTTGGTTTGTTTTGACATCATTTCTTGTCAGACAAACAGCAGATCCAGTGCTGATCATGGTGTCACTATGAGGCATACTGATAGCAGTAGTGTTCAAAATGATGTGCCATGACATGGTGTGTACTAATACAAGCGGGAAAGACTTGTGCTAACATGCTTGTTGTTGACTGAAAAATCTCATTTTTCAATATATATAAAAAAATCCTGCTTGTGTAGGAATTAAGCAGTGACACTCTGAACAAGAAAAAGAATACATAGCTTGTGTACTAATTAGGGAAATGGCTGGTTTTTATATCCAAGGAAAACAAAAGTATAGCTGAGTGATGGGGAGACACAGCAGAGGACTTGGCAGATCCTGACTGAGCATCTTTGATGGACCCCAGAACCCTCTGTTATACAACAATTCCTAGTACAGCCTAAGGGGAGGATTTGGATTTGATTGATTAAACAGGCTTTTCATATTTTGTAATTTTTAATGCTTTGTAATTTTGATGTTCCCACAATAAAATGAAATGAGTATTCTTGAAGCAGGTGCTGGAGAGTCCCTGGATGAGACCTCTTTAAGTCACTTGGGACCCAGAGAGTTTTATGACTTCCTCTGTGTTGTGAGGAGCAGGAGATGCATAATTTGCCCACTGTGACCATGTGTTTGGGAAACTTGGGTGTAAAGTGGTGGAAGTATGTCTGGGTCTGTTGGGGGAGGTGACTGAAAATACTGCAATTCTCATCTGCAATGTGCATAGAGAGCACAGGGATTTGAAAATGCTTCTGGATCCTATCCTTCTCCTATACCTATTTGGTGGTATAGGGTGGTTTGGTGGTATAGGGGAGGAGAAGGTCTAACACCTGAATTTCCTTTAAAAAACCCTCTGAGTGATTCCCTTGTGGGAATAGTCAGCAGGGGTCATAATGATTGATAGGACAAGGAATTGATCAGCTGTAGAAGATGCAAGGCAGCTGTGAAAGGAATAATTTAACTGTTATTTTATTTAAATGTCACCAAAATTCTTTGCAGCCTGACTACTTCTTTTCTTGGCTCATCTTGCAGAAACTCAAAAATTTTGAGTCCAAATCAAAAGCAACCCCCAGTATTAAGTCGAGATAGAAATTTTGCAATAGCCTTGCCCAACAATAAAAGCAAGACACCCTCTTCTCATCCAACATACTTGTTGGATGGGTTTTCAGGGTCTTTCAGGACTCCTAATTTTCGGAAAAGTAGGAAAATAGCAGCAATGTCTCTTTGTGCCCTTTTCTTTCTGCTGTTGCCTTTAGTGCCAGATACTGGAGGATCTGAGCTGGCTCTCACGCCGGCCTCATGCCAGGAGTGGCTGCCCCCAAACTGCTCGCAGCCCGAGTGGCAGTGCAGAGCAAAGCTGCTCTCTACAGCTTCTGTACATCTTTGGTATTGAGGTTCGAAGCAAGAGCCAGAGAAGGCTCTCTCAGAGGTCTTTATTCTCCAACGTGGTATGAGAGAGAGAGAGAGAGAGAGAGCGTGTGAGGTCCCGAGCTAACATTTAACCCGGGGGGCAGAGGGGTGGGGCAGGAAGGTGATTGGCACCAGGTTAGCACAGGGCAGGGTCAGGAGAGGGGGACAAAGGGACAGAGGAGGAGATACCTTTGGACCCTACCTGATTTACTGGGGGAGGGGGAGCAGGGGTGAACCATTGGGATAAACAACTCCGAAACGGCTTAACAGAACCCACCACCACATCACTTCTTTATAACCCAGGATTTAGAGCCTCCCCAGTTTTTCAGGCCTGGAAGGACTGTGTGGGGATGAACATCCTGAATGGAATCTCAAGGAGCTGATATTGATAACTACCAAATAACTACTGATATGTATTTCTCTACAGATTGTGCAGTCTCTTTGCACAAAGCACGTCTGCTGACCTCTCCACCCTTTGAGGGTAGGTGGAAAGGCAGTGCTGAAAAAGCCATTGCCAAAAGGATAGGCTGCAAATACCCATTGGAAAACTCAATTAATCTACTCAGAAGTGATTTATCTTTTAAATTAAGGACTGTCAAATGAGTTAGATACTGTGGTTGACTCTCTGCCATCTCAGTTGTCTGTGCCAGCTATAAGTGACAAGATGGTATGTTCTGTGAAGAAGTGGAGGATGCAGTGGGCCTTTCAAGAGAAGAATTTTCTATGGTCTGAGTGTATCCTGAGAGGTTCTCATTGGGGTTAGAGTTTCACCCAGCATTTTACACAGTGGTCTCCCTGTGCTGTCTGTTGCTGCAGATGTACTAAGGCCCCTACTTCTTTTTCCTTGTAGTGGTTTTTAAGGAATTTGAGGGAGAAAATCCCCAGACTGTCTAAAATAAACAAATGTGTCTCCTGGATTGCAAAAACGCTGAATCAATTACTGAAACTGTCTGGGAATCTTAAAATGGCTCTTTTAAAGTACAATGTCTGATCTGTTCAGGAAGAAGTAAGAGAAAGGAAATCTTTACTTGTAGTTATCCCAGTGAGAAAATGCCTTCCCCCACTCTGGTCCCATCTCTGTGTCCCTCATGTTCTCTCTTTCCCTTGGATGGTGACACATGGTAGGAACTAACAACTTGAGCTGCCGTAAACTGTGGCAGTAACTTCCACCCACACACCTCATTAGGCCTTTAACACATTTTCCTTTCCCTTTCCCCAGCACTACGAAGTGGTACAACTGTGAAGCTGCCCTTTCACATCATAATTGGAAGCAGTCAGTTGTTTTTATGCTCTGTAACTCAGTAATTATACGGTCTGTCACTGGACACTGGTCTGTCTGGTCATTTCAGGTTTTGGCTCTGTTCAGTAGTTGTTAATTATGAAGGAACCCTCAACAGCCCATATGCCTCCTTTGTCCACAGAATCACTTTATTTCTTTAGCTTTTTTAGTTTTTTCTTTAGCTTTTTTTAGACATGAATGGAGGCACTATGATTTCTTCAGTGGAAACATTGATACTGCAACTTGTCATGAGCTCAGGCTCTATATTTTGCCTCAAGTTTATGCCACTGAAACTCTGTCACTGCCCAACTGGCATTATCCTGGATTTGCCTGTGTGTCCAAGCTAACCCAACATGCTGCTGTTTACATGGCGGTTTTGGGGACTATGTTCTTAAGATTTAGTGAGAGTTATCAACTTGATTCCATTGAATTTTTCCAACAGTTGCTGTTGATTTGTCCTTTAAGTGTCCTGCATTTTCCTAATTGCTTATCAACTGCAGCCATTTTAGTTGTGTTTTTTCAGAGGTAATTCACTTTACAAACCTTTTCTCAAAGAATTGTCTCATGGGTTAAGCAATGACTTTGTAGTTAAATTTCCCTCTTTTTCATGCCATCTTAATTTTTTCCAAGAAGTGGGGTACATCATTAGCCTATTCTTCAGAAAAATATGACACTTTCTTAATTTACTGAGGAGATGAGGTACAACTGATAGCAATTTTGTATGATGAATACAAAGAAAATTAGATACATAAAAATAGGAACATTAAGTAGTTAAAGAATTTATAGAGTCAGACACTTTAGGAGTTAAACCAGTATAACTGAAGATGACTGTGACAAGTATTTAATAAATATTGGACTTTGAAATATGTGAGTTAAACAATAAGAAAAAGTTCAAAAGTTTTAAATCTGGGCAGCTCTTAAAAAGGCAAGTAGAGTGATAATGCTAAAACTTGTTTTTGGGGCTGGGACTATAGCTGTTGTGATTGTTAGGTACAGTTAGAGCATAAGCAGCAGTAATAAGAGTAGTAAGAACATATACACATAAGTCTTTATTTTTGAGCAATAATGTTGATTCTTTTTAAAAACCCAGGCATGTTTTTGTGTTTTCCAGAAGTGAAAACACAGAAGGATCAAGGCATAAGGGCTAATATACTAGCATGGAGTGTAGGAGAGCACAGCTCCTGTATGTAGCTGCCTAGCATCCTACCTCAATTAAATGTTGAGCTAGATTAATTCAGTGCACTTCTGTTCCTGCAGATGGAAAAAACAGCTTAAGGGTGGCTTAAAATTAGTTATCAGAGTGATGAAACCTAAGTCTTCCTTGTAAATCTAAACCTAGTTTTCTTTACATAACTGTTCCCTACACCTAGTGTAGGGCAAATATTGTTGAGATTTCTCCAATGTGTTTTGAAGGCAAAGATACAGGTGTTGACTGAAATAAACTTTGCTCTCTGATTACAAAAATGATCAAATGATTTCAACTCTACTCAGAAAAAGCAGAACATAGGTTCTGGCAAACAAATGAAGACAGAATCACAGGTATCCTATTGTATTGTCCATTTCTTCTCCTAATCTAGTGGCTAGTGGCTAGTGACCATGCCACTAGAATCAGGATTCTGATGGCTGCTCAAGTCAGCTAAGATGGTGTTGGTTTTTTCATGCTCTTTGATTCAAGGAAATCTTTATTTCATAGCTGAAAACCCAATAGTTCCACTTTAACTGTCAAGCTTAAGAGATCCACACGCTCTTCCATTCTCTTTTCTTTCACTTCCTTTAGTATCTGGTTTAGAAACTTTCTTAAAATAATAGGAAAATGTAAGATTTTCTTAAATCTTCTTTTTATTATATAGGGGCAAATGCCAAAATCGTGGCTTGTTTTCAGCAAGGCAGAGCAATGGATACCTGCAGGATCGTGGAAGCTGGGAAATTGGGGTTGGGCTATTACACTGCTCAAGCGTAATTGAACTAGGTGGAGATTCTTCCACTGTAAACATCTATGAAAACTCTAAAAATCTCCTTCTACTTGCAATGCTTTTCCTTCATGTCAATTAAACAGAACTCTGATGTTTGAAAATTGTGTCAAGAACCCCTACAAAGCCTGAGGAAAGAACAAAGGGTGTGGGAGGACAGGTACTTGAGATGTCACAGATCAAACCCATGCACATGGCCAGAATGTTAAGCTGCAGTTTCAGTTTCTGTGTTAATTGGTGCTGGCAAAGCACAGCCCCAGTGCAATTAACTTTTCTGCAGTGGAAGAGGAAGTATTAAAACCTTGTAAGTGCCATGCCATGCAACTCCTAAAGGTATTCAGTTATTGCAAGAAAATTGTGTGCTAACAATGCCGAGTGAAATACAGAGGTCTGGAAGTGACAACAGGGAAATCAAGTACTCATACATTGAGCTGTACAGGTCACTGCAAACTGCAGTTTACAGAGCATGACTATCCACTGGCTTCAGTGAGATTTAGTAGTCTTTTTGTGGTCTTCAATGGATTTTGAGTCAAAACCTAAATGAAGGAAAGGGAGAAATCTGTATATATACATCTAGAATGATTCAGAACCCTTACTAATGCAAAAAGATATCTCTGATATAACTGAAAGTTATAAAAAAAAATTGGAAAAAAGTCCAAGAATATTTTGCTCTTAATTAACTTGTAAAGCTCATAATTGCAACAACCTGTCCAGGAAAATACTTTCTAGATATGCAGATAGATAAATAAAGTTAAACAGACAGTAAACCTAGCTTATGAAAGGAATGATGGGGAGAATAAAGCCACTGACAGAATATATTAGTACCTTGTAACTATCTAGTGTAGACTTTCTTAATTATCTCATCCTGGACAATGTCAGAGAATACTTAATGTAGAGGAAAATATCACCATTCAGCTGGGTACAGATGTAATTATTTAAAAATGTTTAATTGGAACAGACTGTAAAGAGAAGTGAAAATGTGAAGAACTGGGATTACAACACCTCCAACAATGCAGAAAATGTTTCACTTTCTCCCTCTAGAAGCAGATGGGGGTCTGTGGGTCTGTTATGACTCTGAAGTTCTAGGATGACCTGTTCTGAGTTACTGAAGAAGTAACAACTGGTTATGGCAATTTGCACACAGATGTTAACACAAATCAGGTAGGCTGCATCTTCCTCACATGTCTGCTAAATAAAATTGTTAGTAGAAATTAAGACAGTAAAGGATTCACTTTGAAGTTATACTCATTTTTTTATTATTATGGATGTTACCATAGAACTTATCAGTTTCAGTGATAGCATAGCATAGAATAGTCTAGAACAGACTAGACTAGACTAGAATAGAATAGAATAGACCCTTTCTGAGTTGAAAGGGATCCACAAGAATCATTGAAGTCCAGGTTTGGGTAAGACAACACCAAGAATCCTATGTCATGTCCTGAGAGCATTGTCCAAACCCTCTTTGAACTCTCTTAGGCTTGGTGCTGTGATCCCTTCCCTGGGGATTCTGTTTTAGTGCCCAACCACTCTCTGGGTGAATTTTTTTTCCTAATATTCAACCCAAACACCCCTGACACAACTTCACCTTCATCTGTGGCTAACCCAAAAAAGGTATGAAAAGTAACTTAATACCTACATAAAATTAACTTCTCTGGGAGATCTTTCCTGTGTAAGGTGTCCCAGACAGTCTGGACCCTCAATGGGGACACTTGGCTGACTCCAGATGCCATGAGGCAGGTAATTTTTGAAGTGAGAATTTTCTATTGTTAAGCCCAAATGCTGGGAATGGTATGGTGCAAGCCTGCAACACTTAACATATGTATTTTTTAGCACTGACATAGATAGGTTCAAGGGTTCTTAAGCTTATATTAAATTCTGTAATAGCTTGCAATATATTGTATGTCCTATATATCAAAGGAGGGTCCTTCTTGCTTTTTACAATTACCAGAAGGGAAGTTGTATGGAGGTGGAGTCTCTTCTCCCAGGTAAAAAGTGACAGAATGAGATAAATTAGCCTCAAGTTGCACTAGGGGAGGTTTAGATCAGATTTTACAAAAAGTTTTTTCACAGGAAGGGTTATGCAGCATTGGCACAGGATGCCCAGGGATGTTTTGAAGTCACCATCCATGTAGGTGTTGAAAAAATCTGCAGATACTGCACTTCAGGACAGAATCTCATGGTGGTGGTGGTGATGGTTGATTGATGGTTGGACATGGTGTTTTTAGATGTCCTTTTCAACCTTAAGAGTTCTATGATTCCACAATTTTATATATTTTTGTGTGTGCATATATATACATATTTGGTTTCATTGACAGTAATTTTGTAGTAATTTGTAATAAAGGAATTCTGAGACATCTGGGCTCTGCAACTTGTGGATCTGCTGCAGAATCTGCACCCACCCATGGATGGGTAACCCCCCAAGATCATGACTGTGACTGCTGTAGGTGTTACCAGCAAGGTTTACAGACAGTGAGACTGTCCCATGACACATTTTCAGCTGTAGAGAAAATTTACTGGTGGGAAATTTACATTATTACACTTGCCATGTTTCAGATGGGGAAAAGATAACACAAAAATGGTAAGGAAATTACTTGTCCTGGCTGACTCTGTCATGGAGATGATAGCAGAGATCAGATCTGAGGAGCCTTAGGATGAGCCATGATGACCGCCATTTCTCTAATTCCAAACCAAACAGGTTCTCAAGGGAATTCAGGTGACATGAATTGTGTACAATGAACAAAAAGGTTACTGGCAATAATTACTGACAAACTTTTTGGCTTTCTTCCAAAATTAACATTTGAAAAGTTAAAGTCCCTTTCACATACTTTTAAAAATGGCTAGAACAAAACAAAGTGTTTTTTTGTAATTTTTGGAGACTTAGAATTGTAGAAGCTTTAAGGTGGAAAAGATCACTAAAATCTTAGAGTTCATTTGATATCCTGGAAACATCATGTTGACCACTACACCCTGTCCCCAGGAGCCACATTGACCTGTTTTATGAACATTTTCAGGGATGATGATTCCATCAGTTCTCTGGGCAATAGGTTCCAGTCCTTGTTCCAGTGAAGTCCTCTTGCTAGCTTCTTCTTGGAACCTGGCTTTCCTGCTATCTGTTGACTTGACAATTTCCTTTGGACAGTGAACATTTCCTATCCAATGGAGGCTCTCAGAGATGTTTCATTCAGCCCTATTTCTTCCCTTTGGTAGTTCCCAGTGTCAGATCTGGGTTGTTTCACCAACAATAAATATTGTAGACACCCAAGGTGTCTACTGATGCCTGAAACTCACATACAGGAAGAGAAAGAGATCTCAGGGAATGAGATCTCATACCTTAATGCCCCATTATTGTTAAAACTTAAATAAAATTATGGTAATGAATAACAGTTATGAGTCCAAACTGATGTCCATACTTTAAAGTTCTACAGAAAATTTTGAGGTAGACCGGAAAGAGTTCTAAATACATCAGGCAGTTGAGGCTATTAATGCCCTTGAACTGAAATAGAGGAAACATCACAAACTAGGCAGTAGTTGAAATCCAGTCTCCTGCTCCCTCATTCATTCTCCTTTCTGCTTTTTTCAGTCATACAGGTTTGATTTCAATACACCTGGAGGGAAGACTATTGAACCAGTAAATTTTACTTCAGTTCCAGCTTTTCTGTGACTGAAACTGTTTTGGTTTATTTCCAATTTACATATGTCAGAAACTGCTAACCTTGAACTAGTTAGACATTATTCCTATTGAAAAATGCATTTTAAAAGGCCATGTGACACAGGCATCCCTAGTGACCACAAACCCCACCAAGAGGGGACTTCAGGCTGCTTCTTTCTGGTCCTCTCTCACAGCCCAGACAAGGTGAGCTCCCAGTAGTGGCAACCATACCATAGTGGCTTGTTTAATTTAAGGAATTTAAGAGAAATTGAGCTGTACAGTTTGGATCCCTGTTGTACCACAGTAAAATTAAAGACAGCGGGAGATGGAGTGTAAGGACTGAAGGGGGTCACAGACTTGCAGCTACATGCACCACTGAAAATATATTTAGCACAGCAGCAGAAGGACATGGGTATTTCTATATAATCATGTACAGAAGGCTGGTTGAGAGGAAAGAAATAACAAAACCAAGGCCTTCTACATTGTAGAATCACGGATCTTTTCAAGACTATGCCTGGTGGTAGCAATAGGTGGATTTAAATTTGTTTTGAACCCATCTATTCCTCTTTTAGGATTAACAAATAATTTAAACTCTGATGTGGGGAAAAGTAAAGATTTGAATTGGGTTTTTTTTTGAATTGTGCTTAATTGCACCTTGTTTCACCTTTTGGATGGAGCCTTCCTTGAATTTGAGAGACAACATTGGGAAAGATCCTCCTGCACTGGATTATATGGTGAAATCATTGAGAAAAATTAGACGTGCAAAGCGAGACACTCAGCACCAAGCCCATTCAGTAGGATTTCTGACAGCTCACTGAGGATCTCTCCTCACACTGCTGCTTGATGCAATCTCACTAAGGAGGAGCTGCCTTTCGCACCATGGCTGTGCCTCATGACAACACACTATCCAGCTGTTCCACACCAAGTGTCTCAACCACGTGGCATCTCTGTCTCTTCTGCTCAGCGCCTTTCCACATTCTTCCACTTTTCATTTCCAACTTCCACAGCATTGTTTACTGCACTGCAAAAGCCAAATAGGATTAAACCTGATAAAGAGAAGCAGATGCATTACATCTGGCAGAAAACAAAAGATCAGCGTTTGGCACAAGGGTTTATTGTTTGTGACAAGGCTTTGGAATGTAATTAATTTTGCAAAGCCGTGCCAGTGAATGCCATTCAAACTCACCAGATGTGCCAGGGAGGGAAATGCCAACTCTTTTTCCAAGAGGACGGCTTGATGCCTGCTGACTCTCATTTGTGCAGCTCCATGGGTGTCAAATAAAATAATGTCTTTTTGGATGGAAAAAAAGAATGGGCTATTCTCTGCAGAGCTACTGCATATGCAATGACAAAAAGGGGGTTTTGCTTGGTGACGGTGTAGTTTTTCTGGGTGAATGTATCATTTATTTATTTATTTATTTATTTAGTTAGTTAGTTATTTAGTTATTTATTTATGTGAAGTCTGTGTCAGCACTTAAATTCTACTCAAAACTAGGACTGCTCTGAAGTCACCAACAGTCAAAGACACAGGCACATGCTAAAGAAATCATGCATCCGCACAAACGATTGCTCATGCAGAATGGGGCACACAAGATAAAATGCCATTTCCTCAGAATATGGTTTTGTATCCAATTTTTGCTCACTGGGAAAATTTCTCCAGATGCACGTGTTGATTCTGGCAAGGGGAGAATTGTGATATATATGCATACATATATTTATTTTTTTAATTCTTTCCCCACAACACTTCACTGTAGCACAGACAGAATAATACAGGACACAGTATGCAACAACGGGCAGCTGTTAGTGTTTCATTTTCCTGGGATTTAAAGGTTCTGTAAAGCTGACAGCAGAGGTGACAGGCTTCTAATGGGGTAGGTTGTTTATTCCTGCCAACTGGTGGCTGCTGCTAACACAAAACTCATCTTGTGCACTTGGCCCCAGGTGTCCGTGGCAGCAGGCTGGAGGAACCAGGTCAAGATGAAGGTGGGCAGGAGAAAGAGGCACACACACAAAGAACCTAAGGGTCCAAGAAACCCAGTCCTCTTTAAGGCAAAATGGTTATTTCCTAATAAACTCCATTTTAGCACATTAGCATAATTTTTATAGCACAGCTGATGCTTCTGACCTGCCAATCTTCTGCCTCCTGCACACAGCTCCTGCTTTATGCTCCTGCACAGAGATGGTGAGGTTCTGCCAAAGGGATGTTTGACATAAGTGGAGACAGAGATGCAGCAGGGAAGGTAAAACAGCTCTCCTCTTGGTTCTCTCCCCAGCCCCTACACACCTCCTGATATATACCACAATCAGCTTTGATGAATATCATTGGGTGGAACTACATGTAAAGAAAGTTATAGATCCCTTCCTGCCTTTTGGGTCTTTACATCCATGAGATAACAAAGGTGTCATTTCTCACTGGTCTGATGTAAATTTAGGGTTTTTTTAGGACAGATAAATATCTTCAGGACAGCTGATATTGAGGGTGAAAAGAGACAAGACAGTAACAGAGCTGGAAAAACTCCAGGCGATGGTGACATGTGTAGGGCTGAGTGAACTAATCCATGGCATGAAACCTTCCCACATAAGTTTTTTATTACAGCCCTAGCCCAAATTCATCTTGCAGGAACAGGTATGTCTCCACCTCATTACTCTCCACTAGGTTCAAACCTCATGGGTTGTTATTAGAACACTGAGTAGGTACACAGAGGTTAGAGTTTAGGCCACATTAATATTACATAGGGAATACTAGACAATTAGAGAAAAATAATTATTAGGGACTTCTTCCTGCTCTAGAGGAGATACTGTTCAGAATTCAGAAATGAGAAGGTACTTTCCAAGGTATTTTCCATTATCAACAGTATGCAAAATGAGCTGGGGATTTTTGAACCTTCTGGAGATGACGAGGAGACCAGCTCTTCAATTCTTTTTTGTTTTCACATGATGGCATTTTGGTAATTAAAGCTATTTTCTTTCCTTGAGCACTTTTTAATTCAGCAGAAGTGATTGTACTGGTGTGATTTTGCTCCTAGTCTCCCACTGGCCCAGTACAGGTTCTTTCCAGTTCCTGCAAACCCTGCTTCAGCCTCCAGCCAAAACTTGGCAGCTCTGTATTCTACAAGATGTGTTTTCCCCAGACTAATTTTCAGAGAGGCTTTATCAATTTTAATTAAAATGCTGCCATCTCTCTTGGTGTTTGCTGGTTGGACTACATGTAAACGGCAAAACATAATTCACCTCTTACAAGAAGGAAGTGTGAAGTGAAATCTGTTGCCTTGTTATGATGGTAATAATAAAGCAAACAATGTCTGATAATTTCTTTGATGCTTTGCTTTAGAATCTATTTCTTGGATCTATTTGTTTTGTTATGTTTTGTTTTTGGTTTTGTATTTGTTTTGTTTTGTTTTGCTTTGTTTTGTTTCTGGGAGCTGAAGAATTACTATGGGTTGATTTTGCTGAAGGAAACAGTCCATAGGAAATTAATGCCACAGTCAGACCTACCCAAGATGAGAAAGCATTACATTAAGACTGGGCTCTTCCACTGCCACTTTCAAATGGCACAAACCTTCAGCTATGGTACTGTGACCAGTTTAGGGCCTTAGATTTTTGACTGAAGAGTAAAACAGGAGAAAATGAAGAAGAGCGCTATAGGAATGTCCTCAGATAAAATCATGAGCCCTCAGAAAAGATTGATCAGAGAATCATGGAATAGGTTTGGTTGTAAGAGACCTTAAGATTATGCAACCAACATGCAGATGAGGATGGTACAGAAAGGAAATTGCAAGAAAAAATTGTAAAATCTTTAAAATGTAGGGAAAAAAGAAATTAAGAATAAAGTATGAATAAGCCATTTCCCATGTTTAATGAGGATAAGAGAGTCAGGTTCATCTTAGATTGTAGGAAAGGGGATATAGCTTGGAGATGAGGAAAGCATTTCCACTTAGGGCAATGAACTCCAGGGAGTGGGCTGTCTTTGCTTAGGGCTGTTGCAAACTTATTAGCTGCCAAACTGGTATAAAAATAATTGGACCAAACTGTATAACCCCTTTAGACTTTTTACATCCCATGGCTTTCCTCTAGGTCCACCCAAATTCCAAACCTCATCATCAGAAGGTAGTAGGAATCAAAATATGCATTCTTTGTCATGGAAGTATCTGTTACACAATGATGTAATCATGGGACAGAAAAAGAATCAGTTTAGCCCAGTATCCTGCATCTGACAGAGATCAGTAACAGATGTTTTGGGATATAATATAAGAAACAGAACAAGTGCTGAGTGGTTGCTTGACTGGCACATCTTCCCAGCTCTCAGCAGGTTGCTGCTTAGGGACTTTTAGAGACAAGAGAAGCCCACAGGGTTTGGAATCAGTGCTAAAAATAATCTAATTTGTTCTACACAAAATAATGCAATAGTGACAATTAATATGAACAAATAAAATGGAAGTGAGAGGGAGAGGTTGTGTTCCCATGAGCTTATATAAAGGTATCCCTGACTATCCCCCTGATTTCTTCTTCAGGAAAAGTTTTAATTTTAACATCAAGACTTTAAATACATTCCTATTCTCTGGTACTCTTCAGAAGCCAGCTGTGAAACAGTTTGTTTTTTGTTTTTTGTTTTTTTTTTACAGAGGAGTCAAAATATTGAGGAGAGCTGGGAAAATGGTACTCAATGTTTAGAAATTGAAAATTATGATTTTCAACTCTATTTCTTTCACAGAGTTCTGGATTTTGAGAAGGCATTCTGGAAGGTGTAGTACAGTCCCTCCTACTCATCAATTTGGAGCCTTTAAAGTTGAGTTTGAAATGGGCTCAGTTTTTTCATCCCAGGAAATCTTTTTGATTAGAGAGGCAGCTACATTTATGTGTGAAATGCTGGTCTAGAAATGTGAAGCTTCACTCATGGAGGCTTAACTTCATGTTATTTTGGTGTTATTATCCTGGTTGTCCTCCAGCTGTCACATTAAGAGGGTGACAGTTTCTGCACCATATCTGTGAGCTCTACATTGGTGTTCTCTATACCCTAAATTATCTCACATAGATATTTGTAGAATATTGCAGAACCACGTGTTCAGTGGACGGCTGGGCTGAGACCAGGGCAAATATCTCTTTCATGTTCCTGTGTAATGGATTTTCTTGTCCCTGCAATCATGAGGACATCTGTTACTACAGGGAAGCTCTCATTCTCTTTATGGTAATTTGCTGTAAGGAATCTCACTTAGATTTGTTGTAAGGAATCCCTCCTGGAAACCTCACATACAAAAGGGACTGAGCTACTCAAAACCAGTGAACTCATTCTGTTTTAGAAATTTAAACTGATGATTCTGATGACACTACTTGATGGCTTTATGTTTCTGAACCCTAGGTAAAAAACAGGTCAGAATGGAAAACCCATAACTGAGATACTTTCCTTGCCTTCAACTGTTTTGTGGTGCATGGATTTAATAATTCTCTTAGGGCTCCCAGTGGCTGAGCCCTAAGCTGCATCAAATGTTGGTTGAGGCAAGAGGCACACTGAGGGGACATGAAACTGGGTCACAAAGTATATTTGTGGCAGAACTGAGGATTCAAAAAAAGTCTTCTTCTTCTTAGTTCCTTTAAGCCATGGGCCATACTACCTCTCTGCAGGTAACATTTTTCCCATTAAAGAGTCATTGAAATTATTGAAAAAGGCTTTTTTTTTTTGGGGGGGGGGTGTTTCTTGGTCTCAAGAATAGAAAAGAAAATGAGAACAAAAACCCAAACCAAAACAACCAAGCTCTTGAAACAATCCTCACCTTCCAGCTAACCTTTACAATGCCATTTTAACGTTTTATAGTGTATAAACAACACCTAGATGTTATTGCTCTGCCAGAAGGCTTATTACAACAGAAGGCACTAATAGGCCACACATATGCCAAAGTCCAACTTCTACTTCGGGCTTGGTTTTCATAGAAAGACACATTTTCACATTCTTCTTTATTGACTCCCTCTGCAGCCCTCCCTCTATGTGCCGTTAAAGGAATGCCAACATAAAACTGGCTAAAAATAAAGCCAGTTCAGGCATATTTTTCATGTTATTGTAGGATAAATAAAGGTGTCTAAAGGAAGTATGCTGTTAAGTATGAATCATGGAGGGAAGCATGGCTCTTACTTGGCTAATGTTGGAAGGTATAAAACATTCTTTAAAAACAACAATGCTAACCTTATTTTAGGAAATATGTATATAGACATGATTTTATTTCCAGGTACTTCCAGAAAAAATAATAAATGCAATATAAAAGAAAATTGATATTAGATGCTGAGCCTACACTTCTGGGCAAAAAGGAAATACTAATTTTTATAAACAGTTTTCTGACTCTCCATTTGTTTCTTTTTGTCACTCTTGTCCTTTGTTTTCTTTCTTCTCAATAATATGACCCTGCTACTCGTACTTGAGCTGTCCATCCAGTCTCATACAAGCAAGAAAGAAGGAACAATGCATGTACAGAGCAGGGGTTAGAGATAAGTACGGGCACAGAAACTCCAATATGAAGGAATCATTGTCCATTACATCTGACACGCCCACACCCACCTTCTAAAAGCCTCAAAGAAGCTCCTGGCTGGTTTTGTCACAGTCAGTGTTAATCAGACCATAACAGCAGGAACTGGGATGGCTTTGGGAAGGTGGGGTAGGACCGGGAATTTTTGCTGTGTGAATGCATGGCTGTGTGAATACACAGCTGTGTGAATGCTGTTGTCTTGGTTTCCAGCTTTCCCAGGTTCAGAAGGTGCCTGGCTGCATCCACAGGGGTGAGCTACACACAGGAAGACAAACCCCTTAGTGATTGCACGGGATGAGCAATCCAGGAGACACTCATGGAGCAGGTTTCTGCACCCCATTTAGGACACTACATTTGAGTGACTAAAACTTGTCTGGCATCTAGTTAGTGTGCCTAATCACTTAGAGTTTATAGAATCATAGAAAGGCTTGGGTTGGAAGGGACCTTAGCTATCACCTCATTCTAAACACCCTGCAATGGGCAGGGACACTGTCCATTTTCTAAGGTTACTTCAAGCCCCATTCAGACTGGTCTTAAATATTCCCAGGGATGGGCCATCCACAGCTTCTCTGGGCAACCTGTGCCTCACCACCCTCAGAGGGAAGAATTTTTTCTTTATTTCCAGTTTAGACCTCTTTTCTCTTAGTGTGAAGCCTTTCCTCCTTGTCCTGTCACTTCTCTTGTAAATAGTCCCTCTCCATCTCTCTTGTAGGCTCCCTTCAGATACTGAAAGGCTGCAAATAGGTCACCCTGAACAACAAGAGTTGATGGAGAGCTATCCAATAAAGTCAATTTAGATTAGAGAATGAGTCAGATGACACTGGACACTAATGCTTAGGTATCAGTCTTGTCCCTAGTAGGCTGGTCAATAATCCATTGGCCTCACAGATCTCTAGAGACCACTTTAGTTGCTTATGCAGGCAGCTGGTTCTATTTCAGAAGCTCTAGGATGTCTTGCATGACCACCAAATGGCATTTTAGGAGGGCTTGGGTGTATGAATGTAATTTGAAGTAGAGAGCAGTGTCTTGCAGATAATCTAGCACACAATAAGGCATCTAAAATAGTAATTGAAACCTGGACTTAATCAACTGAATCACTTCTTACTTAGAGGTATGATACATAACTGAGATGTAGGGGTTTTTTTATAACTAGGTACCAAAACTTAGTTGCCTTATTCTGAATCTGAATCCCACTTCTTATGCATGAGTTTATCCAGGGACAGAACGATGGCACCAACCTAGCCAATAAATCCTGTTAGGCGGAGCTAAACTTGCATGGAAGCAGAAATTGGTTTTGAAGGAACCAGCAAAAGAATGAAAAAAATTATTGAGGTGAGTTTCAGACATAGGACATCATGATAAGAAGTCAAGGTGGAGATCTTGAGGACTATTTATTAGCTGTTTTCCAATACAATATTTATGCCCTTTCCAGCTGAGTGAGGGTGAGCCTAAGTCCTACTTAAGCCTGATCCCCATCACAGACATTTACTTCTTCTGACCAAGGCCACGGCAAAAATTTAAGCAGCCACCAAGATAATACCTGATTTTACAGTAGCTTGAGAATCTTCAGAATGAAATCTCTGAAAACTGAAACAGGCAGCATCTTGTTTGAACATCTCTTAAGAATAATTACAATTCTTCTCTCATTATGTAAAATTTTAATCCAAGATCTTACTCCTATAGAAAAATAGAGAAATAAATGGTTCCTCCAAATAGCGTGTTTTATTCAAACTCTCAAATCAGGCTCCTTCTGCATAATTCTTTAATCATCTTTGAGTACCTAAAACTCAGTGTTTTATGGGCCTTTTCATAAGTGCTTTTTTGCTCAAAAGGTTATTGCTGTTAAAATGCATTGCTCAAATTTTCTTGACAGGCATCCCAAAATACACTTATGTGATCAGAGAGATGAAGAGGTAGTGAAAATGCTCTGCTTCTAAAACACTCATAATTACACTAAAACATAGTAATCATATTCTAAAAGCAAAATTTGCAGATATTAGATACATTCTAGTAACCAGAGTATCTAAGTAAACATTGACTTTATCTTCATTAATTTTTAAGGTCTAAAGACAAAGGGAATAACCCTTTACCCAAACCCCAACTGCTTTTGTTTGTTTGTTTGTTTTTCTTAAGCTCATTTGTTCCTGAAAGATCTCCCTTTAGATGTGAAATTCTTGATTCTTTGATGATTTAAATAGTGACATACACACATCAAACAAATGTAAGTGATTAGGAAATAGAAATTTTCGTGCATACTAAAAATGGAATTTGTACAATTCCACTGAGTGACATATGAAATGCATGGGTTTGGTGGGTTTTTTTGTGGGTTTTTTTTTTGTTTTGTTTTGGGTTTTTTTTAGGGTTGTTTTCAGAAAGTCACCTTCAGGAAGGTAATTTAAAAACCCCTAAAACTTGAGAAACTTGCAGAGATTCCTGTTAACTGTGGAATGTGAAAATAAGAACTGCAAAAATCCTAGAACCAAACACCACTGAAGTAAAAATCGAGGTTTAAGGTACTCTGATTTTTTAAAAAATCTGTGACTTTTAATAATGCCTCCAGATGTTGACGTGCATCAAAAAGAAAAAAAAAAAGAAAAAAAAAATTCAGATATGGGCAACATTTTTAGGGACTGTGGGCTCAGTCCATTCTGAGGTTGCTTAACTCAGGCACCATTGGTGTCACAGTCCATCTTGGTAGAGTTCTCCTCACCTATATTTGATTGTCTGAGCATTAGAAATGTAAGCCTGAGCCAGATGCCCCAGGCTGGGTTTGAAGTGAATAGAGAGAAACTGGCATACCCAGCAGGTGATTCATGCTTCATCTCGTAAGATGCAATGAATCACTTTCTGAGAATGACTATTTTCCTCCACTGAATGTAAATGGACCTGAGGGATCTACTCACTGACTCTAAACACTTAACTGGTAACAGCTTAAGTAAAAGCAGACAAATCGTGCTTATTATCTCTGAGTTTGAGAAGGTGATGAGCAGCAGAGGCTGCCTCCTCCTCTGCCCTGCAAAGCCTTGCTGCATCTACAGGGGGTAGGATCAGTCTTACTGCCTATGCTGACACCCGTAGTAGGATTTTTCGGTTTTTATTTCTCAGTTTTAGTTTTCTAAATTTATGCAGGTCTGGTGTAATTTTTATTATTTTAAAAATTTGTAATTTTTGTTTTTCTGATTTTGCCAGAGCTCTCAATATTCTCTATGGAATGTGCCTGATTTTTAAAAAAAATTAATTTCATAGATTTTTATCTGTAGAACCATAAAATCATAAAATGATTTGGTTTGGAAGGGACCTTAAAGTTCATGTCATTCCAAACCCTTACCATGGGTATGGACACCTTCGCTATCCCAGATTATTCCAAGCTTTGTCCAACCTGCCCTTTGACACTTCCAGGAATGGGGCAGCCATAGCTTCTCTGGGAGCCCTGTGCTAGGGCCTCCCAACCCTCACAGGGAAAAATTTCTTCCCAATATCACCTCTAACCGTGACATCTGTGTGTTGAAGCCATCCCCCCCTGTTCTATATACTCCAGGCATTTTTCCAAAGTGAGTTTAGCAGCAGTGCATTAGTGGAGACTCATAACAAAACATGGGAGTTACTGTCAGGAAACGAAGGAAAAAATTAGGAATATTACACCCATTGTCAGTCCCTGTGAGGCTCTACCATGACCTAGAATAAAACCAGGCTTGTAATGTCTTGCAAAATATTTATTCCAACTTTTTTACCAGCTGTATCAGAATCACAGGGTGGTTTGTGTTGGAAGGAACATTCAAGATCATCTAGTTCCAATGCTCCTGCCATGGTCAGGGACACCTTCCACTCCAGTGAGACAACCTCTGGAATATGCCATTCAATATGGAGCATGAGAGATTCAGTGCTAATTTAAAACAAGTTAAAGATCATCTCTGCTAGCTATCGATATATTCCTGTCCTTTGAGGAGAAATTTGTGGCAGAGTAGTATTTTATTCAGCACCTATGGTTCTGTCGGAACTTGATGAACAATAACCTTGATCAAAGAAGCTTTTATCCATGCAACTAAAAGTGAAATAGAAGTTCTTCAATGTGCCCAGCAAAATTTTTATAAAAGGTGAGTCTGAGGTGGGACAATAATCAGATTTTTCTAAATTCTGTTGATAAGGCAGCTCTTGTACATGTTTGTCATACACCTGTGACAACACAAAAAAATTTCTGAAGCTTCAGGCAGCCCTGGACACCAGGAGGATTATCACACAAGCACTGCTAGAGAAACAGCTCGGTGATAATATATATTATTAGAAAGGCTCTGTCTAAATATTGAGCTAAAAGTAAAGAAAGTAGTCAACTAAAAAGCAACAAATGGATATTTACAATCACTCTTTTGACACAATGAATCCAAGTATTTTGCTTTGTGTTCCAGTTAATTGCAGGATTATGAGATAATTGACAAAATTGCAGTTGAGAAATAAGGAAAGAAATAACAGTAATGGGGAGTGAAACTCAATTATAAACTTTTTTTTTTAAAGATTCTTCAGTGTGACATTTTAATCTTAAGTACCTGGTATAAATTCCTCTTATTCTCTTCATCACTTTGTAAAGACAGTGTACACACAGACCTCTCAGATCATTGTAGCATGATGAGTTCATCTCTGGGTATGCCTGTTCCTTGATGACAGAGGGTAATTAACATGTAGATAGCTTACACTAGAGCACTGATCCTAAAATTTGCATGATTAGCACTACAGCAAGTGTATGAATTCCAAAACATTTGGGATAATTTAAAAAATTTTGAGATTTTTGTTCATTCCAGTTCTATTACACTCAAAAATGCTCATTTCCCTGTTCCCTGGCTGTGTAACTCATGGTGTGATTGTTGTAGTAGTATATATTATAATGGAGAAAAAAGTGAAACAAAAACTAAAAGCAAAACTTTTAGTACTTCAGCAGCCAGTCCTGGTTTAACAGCAAGGTCAAATAAGAAGAAAAAAAAAAAAGAAAAAAAAGAAAAAGAAAAAAAAAAAAGAAGACGGAAAAAGAAAAAAAAAGAAAAAAAAAGAAAAAAAAAAAAGTTTTTTAGATCCATGATCAAAAAAATCTCATGACATCCGAACAGTTTATCTCCTCTTTGCATGATTGTGTAACCACAGTTCAGACTCTCTAACACTTATATAATAGGTTGGTGACAGGGCTACCATAAGCATTAAGGATACACACTTCTCAATAGCACATTTTTCAAGATGTATTCCAAGGAAAACATCTATCCAACTGTTCCTGGAATAACCTGGCCGAGTTGATTACCCCAATTATTCCAGGATACTCTCATTTGGCACAGAGTTATACATTTTCTAGGCACTTTAGTTCAATGCACAGACTATTAGATTTGACTGTTATCAGTCTACTTATTTCAGGGATCACAATTTAGTAAAGGGCAGTTCCATAAAACTGTGAAGTATGGGATTTTGGCTTTTTGGTTGGTAGGTTTTTTATTCTAAATTCACAATCATCGCTTGTGCACGTTTCTCAAGTGCCATGCAGCTCTGCCCATCAGCCAAAAGAAATTTGGCCTGAGAAGTTTTGTTGATTCCAGCTACTGCTTCATGTTTTTGGGAGATTCTATTCAATGAATAAATAAAAAAGAGCAAAATAAATTTTCACAGATTTTTGTCACACAGTTAGAACTTGTTGGATATCAGCCAAATTGTCTATGGTATCAGTAAATTTTGTGCAGTTTTACATATCTGCACTGCATCTGTCCACTACTGATACAGTTAGTCTGTACTTACTTTGCATCAAATGGCAATGAAGATCAAGAAACTTGAATATATGCAAATGATTCATTTCAAGATTGATTGTAACTTTGGAAAACCTTATCAAAGTCCTTCATCCTGTTCTAAGAAGAGCTGTAGAAAAGACCATCCCAGAGATTCACACACAGTGAAAGAGCAGGACACAGCAAACTCCAGTTGCAACAAAGGACATTTCCAGTATTAAAGAAATGCTTCCCAGGGCAGTGGCTCACAATAGGGACAGAAGCCCAGGCAGGAATCTGGGCTCCTGTCTACAAAGGCATTTGCAGCACTCTTGGCTGGACAAGTAACCAGTCAACCATTATTGAATTTTGCCTGCATTTAGGCAGGATTGTACTAAGTTATTTAGACACGTCTCTTCACAACTAAATTTCTGCATGTTCCCATGAATTTTATCCCTGATATGAGGACTTTGTGTCAATGAATCTGCTATGTTGGCTATCTAGAAATGGACACAGTGGGTCATATTTATCTTTTATCAGATTGATTTCAACCTTCATTCCTAGAGCACAGATTATCTTTACAGCCCAAACTAATAGTCTTTCAAAATCTATTACCATTACTGTTTATGAAAATATAGAAGATATTATTATTTTTGTTTAATACTTGTGCAGTCATTTGCATTTATAATCACAAAAACTCATGCCAGTTTCTTGTACAGACTGAACAGTGCAAACCTTCAATATTTTCAAAGTAACACAAAAGAATCAGGAATAGAAATCCAAAGAAAATAAGGACATTTTAAACTTTCAGGCCTTGTAAAACTAACCACATGTCATTTGACCAGAATATCATGTCTGTGCAGGTATTTAGGAGGTCCCTCAGAAATTTATTTTAGGCAATAATTCTGCAATGAGCTAATGAATATCTAGTATCTTTTATTCTCTAAGGGAAGACACTGTACACACATCTTTGGAAGAATACAATTCTGTGTAGTAACTGATGATATTGTTGACTATTCACCTAGTATGATGAATCACAGTGAACAAGGGTATACTAACTTTCATTTTTTCGTCCTTCAGTGCTCATTGCTTTTTACTGAAGAGTGATTCTCAAGACTACCTCCACTACTTTGCCTGCAGGGAAAGTTTATAGCAACATCTAGAGCTATCTCCAAAAAGGAATGAACATCACTGGACTGCCCATCTCTTGAAAACCTGTATAAAATAAATAACTAATAATAGGTGCCTGCAGCAGTTAATACTATTCACTCCTAACCATCTGGATGAAGAATAAGACAAAGAATACTTTATTACAAAAAGAGAAAACAGAACATCTTGTTGGGCATAGAGAGACCTTAGCCTGAATGAAAATCTCTAAATACTCATAAACACACAACTTCAGTGTCTTTGTCAAAGAATGGTAATGTAACAGCTTCTAAAAGAGAGACTAAGTAGATCAGGAATTTTCTTTAAAAGGAGATTTATGAGGGGATTTAAAAAAAAATTAAACAGAATTTATTGCTGACAAATGGAGCAAAGACGTCAACTGAAACTGAATGAGTTTCTGATGTTTATTATAGGTAAGAACATGAAGAAATACCATTCAGTGGAAAGCAAGGAAAAGAAATATTGGGGGGTTGTTGTTTTGTATTGTTTTGTTTTGTTTTGTTTTGTGGTGTTGGATGATTTGGTTTTTCATACAGGATGAAAATGTACTGAGAAGTTGAGTATTGTAGCGTGTTATGAAGGACAAAATCAGAACAGACGAATTTTTGCAAAACAAGCCTAGTATTCATAATAAAATCCTGGTGGGGAGATTATTTACCTAACTAAGGAACTTCTAACCAGAACTTACCCCCAGTGGAAGATAGTTCAGTAGCATCTTTCTAGTAATTTTGTTCTGCATTTATTATGGACGCCTGTTGCAACTGGTTTCTGCCTAAGCAACATCTTGAAATGGTCAAACCAGCATCTTTTGTTGTTTATTTTTTGTATATTTTCCATTATTTAGATTCTATGATTTTTAAGATCAGCTCTAGAAAGACACTTGCAATATACTGAACACTTCATCGAACTGTTTATGAAAAAGTGTCGTGGGTTGAAAAATGTAACCAAAAATGTGTATTCTATTTTCATCTGCTGAAGTCGGTTGGGAGATTTTGTTCCTTATCTCTTGTAAGTCTAGGGGTAGAAAGAGGGCAGATGCCTTCTTTTAATGGGACACCTGATAACACCAGATAAGGCAGTGCCTTCTTATCTCTTCCTCCACCCAGCCTCCTCTGAGGGACATCACCTGTGAATGGGCCATTTAAGGCCTCTCACATGACTGAGAACATTGCCTCATTCCATGTGGGATGCTCCACCCAGTGGGAGGAGCCAAAGGCTTTCCACCGGGATAAAACCAGCCATCCCAAACACCAAGATAGCCTATTTTCCACTGGATTCCCAGAGCATGACTGGACCCTTTCTTGAGGATCATCTCTACTCCAACGGAGCCACAACTGTTGCTCTGGGAGGACTTATTTCAAACTGCTTCCAACACCCTGACCAACAGGGTGTCAGGTTTGCATTCTGACGCTTTGTACTATTGTGTTTGTCTTATTTTATTTTAATTTTATTTTAATCTTTCTTGTTGTTTGTTCTCTCTTTATTAAATTTTATTTCTGAATTGAAGGCTCACTGGTTTTGCTTTCAAACCAGCACAAGAAGAAAGACAATATTTTTAAATTTCTTTGTTAAATTGGATTGCTGATTGGACACTCCTAGATCTTTGGAGAATTCCTAATACCCTAGGGGTTTCAAAGCAAAAAAACTGTAGATACATAAAGTCTCTCTGTAGTTGTATTACTCTTCTTCCACAGAGGACAGCAGAGATCCATATGCTGATTCTTCAGGTTTGTAATCAGGAAACTTATTATAAGGAGCAGGCTCCCAAGCCAACATGAAACTGTGAAAGGGTTTTGTCAGAAATTGGATGTCAGCCTTTCTTTAATCAGCTTGTGACAAAATGTTTAGAGGAAAAGCAGTAATGAAAAATTCTCTTTGACTGTCAGATGTGTGAATGCTGAAGCCATTCTGGATCTGGATTCTGATGGGATCTCATGATTTTCATTCACTTTATTTACTTATGAAGAAAATTTTTATTATAACTTAATTCAGACCTCATTGTAGTCAATATAAAAAATGCACAAATTACCATAAAATTTCACTCAAGCTCAGAATAAAAGGCTTTCTAATTTAGATCTCCAATTTTCATGAGAACTTACTTTATACCTGTCTATATATGCAAATTAAAATTGTGAGTGTTATGGATGCTGTTTATCCTGATGACTGTTTGCTCCAGGTAGCTCTTAAGTTTCTTTAATAATTTTGGCTATTGCCCTCTAGAATTCCAGAGCAAAATCTTTTATCTAATTGCTAAACTCTATATACAAATGCTGACAGATTTAATTAGTATTTTCTCCCTTGAAACGATGAACAAAGCTCAAGAAGTTTTAGATGGATTGTGTTCTAGAGATATTACATAGAAATCCAATAATGTTCTACAAAAGATATTACAACTGCATCTCCCTAGAGTGTTAACAAACATAGGCTTGGCCTGTAATGAATCTCTTGATACACACATTTCAAAATGTCACATCTAAATGGTACAGTGGAGGTTACTGAAATCTGTACTAGCATCCACCAGAATTGGTAGTGTACATGGTATGACACAGAACTATAATGAATTATGAGTTTAACACCAGTACCCTCAGTAGGGTAGTTCAGGAGCAGAACTGATGCCAACAGATTATGCCAGTCTCTAATTTATATGTGTGTATGTTTGTTTAAAATGTATCTTTATTATGTTTATACATGTACCAGGTGATCTGCTAGTAAAACTTAATCTGGATTTTGCATCCTTTACCATAATTTCCATTTTCAGTTGAAGTGAGATGTGCAAGGTATATACTATGAAATTATCTTTGCAAGTGCTGTTGCAAAGTAAGTATACCTGTTTTGGTATACTTAATAGGTTTAGACAGAAATGAGACCAAATATATTCTCATAGCATGCCAGGAAGAGATCACAAATTAAATATAAGCAAGGTGCTTCACTCTCCTTCTAGACTGCCCATCATGACACAGATCGGTCTTCCCTGAATAAAGAATGGGGCCTGACAGAAAAAGCTTCAAGTTCTTTTGGGATCTCATAGCCTCCCTTTCTTCAGTCTTCCATGCTGGCCCATAACACAATTGTCTGTGCAGAGTGTCTTATGAATAACAAATCTGTGCCCAGCCTCAATGTTTCTTCTTTTGACATGGTATTACACAGGTATTTTCTTCCTCAAGAGAGCAGTAAAATTTAGATGTCTCTGAAGAAACACTCAGCACACCTTCCAGCCATAAGAGGAACCAAATTAACTTGTTAATGTTATACTCCTGGATTTTATATGTTTTAAATTCAGTAAGATTTCTTCCATCCAATCATTACGTATTCAGAAGTAGATTTACTTTAAGGTTATATGCGGGCAGATAGAACACCAGCTTCTTGCCAAGACTTATTGATAATGCACTGTGTTATATGCCAGTGTAACCCATAACCCGATCCATTCTGTTCATGATGTTTTTCTTAACAGTGTATTTTTCACACATTTACACTTTCGTTGAACTAAAACTGGAGTCTTTCACTAGGTTTGCAACCATTTAAGAAATTCAGCTTAAAGATTCAAGTCAGTGCCATAGTTACTTGATTTCAGGCAGCAGTTCCAGAGACACTGGCCGGCTCACTGAATATATCAAAATAATGTCTATTGTATGGAATGTACCAAAATAAATCCTATCGATTTTAAATAAATTTTAGCCTAGTTGCACAGTAACTTAATCCCAAGGGTTGAAGAGCTGAAACCCTGACCTTTGAAGGCAAGTGTGTTATGAGTGAATCTGCACAGGTGCCGCAGCACATTTTTGTCCACAGAGAAGTAGTAACTATTATTACAGTATATTTTTGATCTGAGCTGTGTTCAATCTCCCCTGATAAATAGATCTAGATGTTGGTAAGTTTCAAAGGTGAAGAGGCTCACTGAGTTACCATTCCAGGCAAGGGTGAAAGAGTAAAGCAAGTGAAACTTCTAATGTCCAGAGAAGAAGAGGACAAACTGTAGTTACCTTAGTATGACTCCAGTTTCATTATGTGCCTGTAAAAACAGAATATTAACATTAGTTTATTGACATTAGCCTTTTGCACAAGTTGGCAAATACTTCATCCAAATAGAACCCCTATCTCTAGAGGGGTCAGGGTGCCTAGTATAAAGGAGGCATCTTAGAGATCAGACTTATCACACATAGCCATGGAGAGTGTGCCCATATCACTTGGTTACCCACACACTTGCAATATTGATCATAGTTTTCCAAACCCCAGCTAGATACACAAAAAGGAAAATAATTTAGTAGACCAGGGATGGATGGAGGCAAAAGATATCAAAATAAAAGCAAGGAATTATCCAGCCTGATTTAGAGTTGACTCCCTCAGGCTATTGCTCACTAACTCTGCACTGCAAAGGAACTAAAAAAATCACATGTTCATCCTGGAAAACGGTTTTATATTCTCATAATAAACTACTTTTCCCCAAACACTTTCCTACTGGGAAACATTACCACCTGAAACAAATTTTGTTGCATGACTGTGAGTCAAACCTTCAAAGTTTTTCTTAGGTGACCCTGTAATGGGTTGAAAAAACAAAAGCTGACAGAGTAAGCAGGAAAGTACTCAACTTCCAGGTGAACAATCCACAAAAGGCATATAAAAGAGGCAGTAACTAAAGACAAAACTAACAAAGACAGAACTGCTTACTCCAGACAGCCAAGGTTATTTTCTGGTGTTGTCTACACTGGAGAAATCAACTGGCTGTAATGTCCTTCAGCTGTTGTCAAGGGCTCTGGACTCTGAACAGATTTCATACAGTAAACTTTTCAGTGGCTATTGTTGATATTTGTCCAGGATTTGTGTGTCTGGGAGACTTCACTACTGGGGCAGACAATACACATCCCACTGCTTTACCATCTGCAGCAGCAGAGTTAACCCAGCTCTCATCTATTTTCTTTGCCTGGCCTGAAGCCATTTAACCACAGCCATGGTATCATGTTTTACAGAACATACCTTGGGAGTTCTTTTCTTTTTTTCTGAATGAACGGTTTCTGGTACAGAAGTGCCTTCCTTTTTATTTTTTTTCCCTTGTCGGAAACCATCTAGTTCCTTCCAGCTGTCTATTTCCTCATCTCCAAAGGATAAGAAGGTTTGCCAGTTCCTGGAGCATAAGGCACCTCAGCTATTTTAAGGAATATTGACCTTTTTTTTTCTTGAGTGACTGAAAGTCAAAGGCTGAAGAGGTAAAAGACATGGAGACAAAGCTACAAATTTCTAAAAACCTAGGGAAGTTATAATGGAAAAGGTATCAGAGACCATCTGTTTTCAATCCTTGCCTGAAAATCCATGACTGCTTGAAATCACATCATTAGTTCAACAGGCAGACAGCTTGTGATAACTGAAATGCAAAACTGAGAAGTTTACATGTAATGAGTCCATTTACACAGGTTTTTTTTTCTTTATATGTTTGTTTGTTTGTTTGATTTAATTTAACCTTATTTAAGCTATCACTGTGCATCCAGTCTGGAACTTTACAGAATTAAAAATTTTAAGAGATCTTCTGTCTTTTTTTTTTTTTTGCCAGGCTCAAACAGAGGCTTGAATCTTCTCCTCATTTCCATGGTTTTACCATGGTTAGGAAATGGAACCAGAGAACAATGATAGACTATTTGTCTCATTGTGCTCATTCTTCAGTCATGATTACTTAGGTTTTTATACATGGCTGTAGAATAAATAGGACTAAAAAGTACTTATGAATTACCATCTAGGAAAATGGAAATCTGCTAAAAATTTGTTACATTTATATTTTTATTAATTTAGTCTCTTAAATGAACTTCCTATTTTTCATAGAATCACAGAAGAGCTTGGGTGGACCCTAAAGCTCGTCTTCCTAGGGGAATGGACCCTAAAGCTCATCTAGTTCCACTCCCTGCCATGGGAAGCGACACCTTCTTAGGGTGCTCCAACCTGGCCTTCAATGAACAATTCCAGAGATGGGGCAGCCACAGCTTCTCTGGGCAATCTGTGCCATGGCCTCAACACCTTCACAATAAAGAATTTAATTCTAATATCCAATCTAAATCTGTCCTCTTTCAGTTCCCTCTTGTTCTATCACTACACTAGCCTCTCCCTTTTTTCTTTTTGGGCTCTTTTCAGGTACTGGACAGTTGGTAATTTTCACAATAATTATCTAGTTCATATAGTCATTTCCATATATGTTGAACAATGACCGGAAATTGAAAAATATTTTGTCCCTGTCTGTGTGGTCTGCCTACTGGCCCTTTTGATGATGTTAGCAACACTAAATTCAGATGTATCTCCACGTGACACAATGGTGCCAATGCATAACTCTGGCACATCATCCTTTCTGTAAATGCCACTGCTGAATCTTTGCAGCAATTCCCATGTAGTTTCCACATGCAGCACAGTCCTCAGAACAATGCAACCATCATCACCTTTTCCATGAGTGGAAAATGAGAACTGAAACTGTTTTCTCCACTGCCTTCAACATCATTTGAAAATCTTTCATCCTTGGCAGATATTTGTAATTGCAACTTGAGTTCTCTCATTTCAGTATGAACTCAGGCTGTCTTCCTATACCATCTTAATAGATTAATCTTGAGCAAGAACAAACAGAATGGATTGGTTTTCCTGTAGATGTTACTAATTTTAACTTCTCCTGACCTGCAAGAAGATGAAAAGAAATTTGTAGCTCTTGAGGTTCAGGGTAGCCTGTGCTTCAGCCGTATGCAGTATCTAGTGAGTTGTAAATTCATCCACTAATCTACCTTCTCCATGTAGGCAATCTGTGAATGAAAAAAGAAATTCTAGGAAAGTATATGTGCATGTGGCAGCACTGAACTGAGGCCAAACTGGATGCTTAGCACTTCAGGAAGCAGAGCACTTTAAAAATGTTAAAGTACAGTACCTCAAAACCATTATATACACATGTACATACATACACATATATATACACACACACACACATATATATATATATGTATATGTATACACAGACATATATTCTCCTGTTAAACACCATAGATACCAGGGCTTGACAGCAAGGGACCCTCCAAAGTAATAACACCACAATTAAAGTTAAATCTGTTCTTTTTTTTAAAAAAAGAATTATTTGAAGCTTCATAGCGTTGAAAGGGGAACTGACCAGTTTTACTTTTGATCCAAAGCAAGTTCCTGTGATGTTAAACACTATATTTACAGTCAAGTTATACATTTGTAGGACACACTGGAATGAACAAAAATAATTTTAATTGGGCTCAGGCTCAAAGAGCTTCAGGCTCTTTGATGTTGCTCCAGTAGTGTGGGTACTTCACTGAGGCGTACTCATAGCATTTTTTTGAAGAGTACTCAGGTCCCTTTTTATGAGTCATTGGTTCACTGTACCTCTAAGACAAGTCAGCTTTTATATCTGAAATTCTGTGGTCTTCCCATGTACCTTGGTTTCAGGCTTTGTGTATAAGAGGAGATTCCATGCATTTGTGGTCAGCTACAGTCCAGGTCCTCCTTTTGGGGAAAAAAACCCCTGACTTTTCACCAATACAGTTTTCCACATTTCTAGAATCTGGAGGAACCAAATGATTTCCACATTAGTTATTCGTATTGGGAAGGGATAAGTTTTGACTCTAACAAACCCACAGTGATCTTTACTGGAAAAAACATATCTTCCGTATGCACAATTTTCCATCTTCTGTTTTACCTCAGAAGTTAGTCTTGGGTACGCTCAATAAAGGAGTTGGTAATTTCATTCACATATAATATGTATAATTTCCCAGAGTTACACTGACTTAAGGGAAATTTTTCATAAATGCAGTTAAAAAATAAGTGAGCAACATTTGCCAAAAGATCACAGGTTTCTGTATTTTTTCTCTGTCTAATTTTGCCTGTCTAATGATGACCATGGATCAGTATTTTCTGCTGTTCAGGCAAAGGATTTGGCACAGATTAAGTATTTTTCCCTTGTTTTAAGAAATCTCTCTTCAACTGTGATGTATAAAATAAAATGTAGTAGCTTATTGGCTCTAAGGCAAATCAACTTGTGCTTTCTAAATCAACGACTTTTGAAAAAAAAATCCACCTTTTGATGCTTTGCTTCTGTCCTTTATCATTTGCCACTGACAGTGAAGAAGTTGAGTTGAAGGAATACATAAATGATCATTGTCATTGAAATCAAAAGGCCAGATAACACAAATTAGCTTTCTTTTAATCATAGTTTGGGGGAAGCAGATTCACCTACACATCCTGTGAACCTGTCACAGAGTCTGAATCAATAACACTGTTCATTTTCAGACCTAGGCTTAGTTCTGTTTCCTAACAGCTTAAAACCTAAATTTTTTGTTTTCTTTAATGCAATTAGAAGATGTTTATTTCCATGGGGTTTGGAGAAGAGTATTTGCCTGTGCATTTTCCTTTTACAAATGCAGCCTTCAAAAGCCATTTGAGAGGGTGGTATGGTGCCATGCAGAAAAGCTCAGATGATACTTGGATCTTATACCTCCAGAAGAATGTACAAAAGGTAGAGAGATGAGTTACCTCCAAGGCAGTAACATGTGTCAGTGCGCAACACAAATCAAACTTGATATTATTGCACATGAAAATACAAAAATAAAATTAGAAGATTATAAGATTTTTTTTTCCATTGAGATGGGAAAGAAGCAAAACACATGCTGTCCCCTATTCTTTGTCATTCTGGAAAGTGCTGGCAACAGGTTGGAGTGGCTGAAGGAAATGAGCAGCTCCCCTGGTTGCCAAAAGCTAGGCTTGCTCTTGATGTTAATAGGGCTTGTAGGTACAGAAACTTGATGTTTAGAATTTTAGAAAGCAGCTGGTGGAATCTTGCCTTGGCTGAAATTACAGCGTGTTTTGTTACCAACTAGAGACACAGAATTTTTGCCACAAAAGTACTTGACCACTCTTTTTCCTTGACAGGCTTGAAATATCCTTCCAAAGGTGACCTAAAATGGAGCAGACATCCTGGAAACCAGCCTGATCTCAGCTCATCATTTCTGTGTTATACATGTAAGGATTAAACAGTGTAAGATGATGAGTAGGATTTACCACTCATCTTGATCTTCCTGTAACGTGCTCAGCTAGTAAGTGCTGTAATTTCAATTATTAAAGGTCTTTCCTTCATCCAGTATTAAATGTATAAGCTTTGAGACTGCTCTCACCCATCCAATTAAATGAATTTTTTTCTAGCATGAGCTGATAAGGTCCACTCAGACTGTAGTTTTGGGGTGTCATTTCTCCATACTGTAGCTCTTCAGTTTCATCCTACCAGCCATCCTTATTATCATCTACCCTATTTAACCACAGAGGAATTCATGCACCCTTTGCAAAGGTTAACAGAGAAAGGAGAAAGGGAATAAAGTTGATTTGACCAAATGGGATTACTCCTACTTCAGAGAAAACTCCACCATTGACAAACTCCTCCTGCCTCAATATAATTCAGCAAAACCATAACGTAATTCCAGTGAAGATAAGTTCAGCTGTTGGTGTACAATTCCCATGCAGAACAGAACTGCTTGGAGAGATGAAGGCTAAGATCCAGGAATGAATGATTTCACTTCCCATATAATTTCTAAGAAACTTTCATTCCATGAAACATTTTAAGGTTTCATCTGTTTATTCAATTCAGGATGAAAACACACGTGAAAACACGGTGATTCTGATCCTCACCTGTTACTGTGTTTGTGGGCTAAACTCACCTCACAGACATATCTTATAAACTAGAAGGTGGGCTGTCTCCATATTTCAGCTGAATGAACGTAATGTAAATGAGCAAACCAGGGCAAGTTTTGGCCCAGTGGCTGTAAATCTGACCATACATCAGCAATTAAATGTGCCAAACACACAAAAAGATGTATCACTGTCTGTGTTAACTGACACTATTTGCTTTCACATGAAAGATATTTCACTAGGGACTTCCAAAGCAAATAATATGTTCTTATATATTCTTTCCAATTCTTGCTTCATTATTGTGCAGTGTTAGGCCCTCAGCAATTCCTGTGACTTCTCATTTCACCCCTGTGACACAGCAGCAACTTTCCAGTGAGCAGAGTATTAGATGTTTCTCAGAGATCACAAATTGCCACGTCTTTCCAAAGAGTTGTTTTGTCATTTACTTCTACTCCTTTCATGGTAAACAAAGCACAGGTCCACCTTCAGGAGCAATTCCTACAACCTCCGCCTATCTGGCAGTGAGTTGCTTTCTCCTGGGGCCAGTGCCTCTTGTATTGCAGATGGATTGTGCTACTTTTTCAGTCTCTGCAGGAAAAAAAAAAAAAAAAAAAGAGCTTTAAATATTTTCAAAGGGGTAGATTTTACATTTTAAGACTACAAGACATCCTCTCACTGGGTGATTGCCCTTTTGTGCAAAGATGTGGAGGAAGTTCTTTGGGTCAATGTTAATTACAAGATTTAGAAATTCTGTTTGACCTGAAGAACTTTCAATGTTTTCACAGCACAAAGGAGGCTGGAGGCAAGCCACAGTGTATCTCTTATGAGTCAGGAGAGGAGCTAAGAACAGTGGAGTTCTGAGACTTATTGAGAAAGAAGGATTGAAGGTCAGGGGTACATGAGGGACCCCTGGGAGCCTGGTCAGAAGAATTAAGGCCTCTTATTATCCTCAGATTCCTAGCAACTTGCAGCAAAAAGCAGTCATAAAACTACAGGACTGAAGAGTGACTGATGTTATCTACATGGATTTGTACAAGAATTTTACATTGTCCAACCCCACAGTCTTGTCTCTACAGTGGAGAGACAAGATTTGGCAGATGGATCCCATGATGAATAAGGAATTGGCAGGGTGGTCACACTTAAAGAGTGGAGAAGGACTTTTCACAAAATGATAGGACAGGGGAAGGGCTACATTAGATATTAGAAGTAAATTCTTGGCTGCAAGGCCACAAGCCCAGACAAGATGTGGCTGCCCCATTCCTGGAAGTTTTCAAAGCCAGCTTGAAAGAGGCTCAGGGCTCTGGTCTGGTGGAAGGTGTCCCTGCCCATGGCAGGGGGTAGGAAGGAGATGAACTTTGAGGTTCCTTTGAACCCAACCATTCTGTGAGCCTGTGATTCTATTTTCCTGATATTTGTGGACCCACTGTTAGTGTTGTGTAAGTCCAGACAGGAGTCATCACGTTTGTTCAGCAACCCACCATCTCTAGGTTCTCACACCCAAGAATTGCTGTGAGAACACAGCAGCACACACTAACAGTGCCTATCATTAGAAAACCAGTACCACTTTTATGTATTTTTAAACACATGAAGGGAATTTGCAAAGAATATGGAATGAAAAAGAAAAGTACACAGGTAGTACACAGTTTCCAAGTGCCATGCTAATTACTAGAATGAAATAAAGTCTTTATTCAAAGGGATTCCAGTAACTTATTTGCCAGCTTGAGTGAGAATTCATGTTTAGTGCTTGGAAAAGTCACGAGAACAGATATAAACAACTTAAGGAACTTGGAGAATGTAGGGAATGGTAAAGAGAGTGTGGGATCATGAATTTGAGGCAGCTGTGGAATATTGTGCTCAGATGATATATACTTCAGCTAAAAAAAATCATTGTAACACTGTTGACTTGAAATACTCAGGTGGATGCTCAGGTAAAGCAAAAAAAAAAAAAAAAAAAAAAATTATTGTATTGTAGTTCAATACAGCCACTCAAATTCAGATTATTCTGTCCACAGACTACATTTACATTGATCATTTGATGGTCAGTCATATCACCTGTAAAATGTAGGTGAATGAAATCTAAGCAGGACCAAATCAATCAAAGGTTTATCTTAGAAGATGCAAAGATGCAGAAGAAACAAAAAATAAGCCTGTTTTTCTGAAGAGCTGGGCACTGTTTTCAGCAGAGACAGACTGTAGGAAATGGAAGAAATTGAAGGGTTAAGGGAATAGTCTTGGTCAACAAGACTTGCAATTTGAAAGTAGGAAAAAAAGGGTCTGGCTAGAAGCAGGGAAAAAGTTATTATACTGTAAAATACTGTCTAAATAGTAGTCCTGAGTTCTACAGAGTGACACCAGCTCTCTACAGACTTGGCACTTGGTATCACCAGTTCTCAAGTTGATCCTTGCAGCTGTGACTTGCCATTCTTACTTGAGAGTTTAAAAGTATGTTCTGAATGGTAGAGGCTCAGTGGATGTCTCTGTTCTGTGCTGTATGTTGATTCATTGCTTTCTGAGGAGACAGGACAGTTCCTGCCATACCCTCTTGAAACAACAAAACATGATTTAAAGAACAGAGGAAGTTGAGCCTGTGGTAGTAAAATGCAGAATTAGGCTTTGGATTTTTAAATTAACAACGAGGTTAAAAAAAAAGTGAAAGAAACCTTTCTACCAGAGAACTATGTCTGTTTTGGGATTTCACTTGTGACATTAGAACCTCATCAGGCCATTCTCAAAAATGCCAATATTCACCCTCTCCATGACTGTTGCATAAGGCTGCCTTGCTGGTCTTATTGAGAGATTAATGTTGAGACTATAATTAGGAAAGAAACATAGAATCACAGAAAGGTTTGGTTTGGAAGAGATTTTAAAGCTCATTCAGTTCCACTCCCTGCCATGAGCAGGTTCACTTTCCACTATCTCAGGTTGCTCCAAGCCCCATCCAGCCTGGTCTTGGACACTTCCAGGGTTGGAGCAGCCACAGCTGCTCTGTGCAACTTGTGCCAGTGACTTGCTACCATTTTGAATAAAGAATTTTCTCCTAACATCTGACCTATATCTCCTTTTTTAGTTTAAATCTTACAGTTCCCTTGTCTAGCTCATAATGTAGTGTTGCTTACAGTGTGTTGCAAAGGAGGAAATTAAAGAGATTTTTAAAAATTTATATGAATAGGAAGGATAGTAAAGAAAGCAAAGCAAAAGAGCACATGAAAGAGTCATTAGATAGAACAGATGACATACTGTAAGACAATAAGCAAGGAAAAAATTGAGGGAGTACAATAATGACAATTTTTTTTATTGTGGTTTAAATCAGCTTGGATCATGTTGATTCAGTGGTGCTACTTATTGTGATCTAATGCAAAATATTCTCATTTGCAGAATGAGAAAATAGTTGCTCTGCTTATTTGTATTTTTGCTAAGTGACTGAAAGCATAACAGAAAATATCAAGATTGATAACTACATCATGTATCCATCTCTGCTAAGAAACTTAAATAAACATTTGCAATAAGAATAAAAGTTAGTTAATAAAAAGAAAGTTTTTAAAAAATCCTGTTTGGAATTTATCAACTATTCTTAGTCAATGGAAGGGCATAGGAAGTTGAGTTTTACCATTGAATTCCTGATAACAGTGATGTGTATGGTGGAATAAAGTCTGACTTGTAAATTATTGGATCAGAGATAGGTGGGAAAATCTTGCTGCATTTTGATGGAAAGAAGTTTTATTCAAATTGACCGGTATATATTAGGAAAATGTTTTGAAATGTCTCTAGATTGAAATCCAGCAAAGAAAAATAACTGGTAACATATTTTGGGAGGTGTAATCAGACGTAAGACGGAAATTATAGGCTTCATAGAAATTCTCTAGGACAACAATTAAGGTTCACAAGCTAAACACAAGGCAATGATTTTGTATAGTTTTGGAGAACAAACATTATAATAAGATAAGTAACCAAAAATATAAGATGACTTCTTGAATTTTCCAACTGTATTGCAACATGGAAGCAGAGCCTAAAGGGAATATTTGTGAAGACCAGATCAGGATCATATTCCAACAGAAAATGCATCTAATTAAAAACTAATAACATAACCCATGGATTTTACACCAATTTTGTAAGAGCCAGCAAGTAGGAGAGAGCAGAGGCAGTGTACAGCCACAGACAAATAATCATGTGAGAGTGAGTGCAGCCAGGGACCAAATTTGGGGTAGGATGACATTGGAAAGAGCACATTCAAGGCCTAGGAAAGGAGCTCTAAACAGTTAATGTTGCTGAGGGACCAGATTTTCATACCTGCATCCAGCCACCTAATTCACACATTCCTCTTTTACTGCTGCGTCCATTTCTCATAAGCTCATCCATTAGTTTTAACCAAAAGAAACATCTGAACTACTATAATGAACCAGAAGATCTCTGGGCTTATTCTATTTTTTGCCTTCAGCTGCCCTCTTTTCCCTTCCTCTTTGTGGGTTTTTTTTTGGTTTTTTTTGGTTTTTTTTTTTTAATAAGATATCTTCACTTGAGCACTGTTGACATGTAAAAAATATCAGCGTGCGAAGGAAGAGTCCATGGGGGAGTCATATCCTATAGAGTACTTTCTCTTATTGCCAACTTTTATGTAGGACATAGTGTTAAAATAAAAATGTAACAGCTCTCCTGTCGAGACTCACACTGGTAACCACAGCCTGTTAAAGAAGGCAAGCAGCCATCAGATAAACATCTAAGTCTTTATGAGCAAAGGGTTGAGAGCACAAAGAGAGCCCTTCATGGAGAGCTTTTTTTTTTTTTTTTCAATTGTTTGATGCTTTTTCTACATCTGAAAGGACAAATCAATATTCTTGGTTGAAAACAGTTCAGATAGTCAAGCCTAAATTTTAAAGTCATTACCCATACTCAAACGTGTGTCTTGGTTTTTAAAGAAGAACTTTAAATTTCAGTGTTGAGTGCAACACAACTGGTCTCAGGAACAAAAAAAATTGTCAAATGAGTTTACGAGCAGATTTTGTGCATGACATACTTGTGCATCTCGAACAGTAAGTAGAAGTCACACTTCTGGCTCATATGCAACAGATTCTAGTATTCATGAAAATTATTTTCTCTACTCACTTGTTGCTGGGAATCAGCCAGAGTCAAGACAGCACTCAATATGAGTTAAAAAATCTTGCTCAATTATTCAGCTATTTGGCTTACATTTCTACTGTGCTAAGCATATCATGCACCTAACTCTGAACATCATTGGTTAAACCACAGTGTTCACGTGTCCTTGCAGTATACATAACTGGTTCAGAAGCTCTGTCCATGAGGCTAAATGCTGCAAATCTTCCCCAACTTATGTTCAATGTATCCTGTCTAGCATCCTGTTACAGCTATTGTTCCAAACTTTACTTCATCCTTATCCCATCTAAGGAATGGTTCAAGGACGTTTCAGCTTCTACTCATCCTTTAGGCTAAAAGCAGAATTGTGCACATGTCCCTGCTTTTCCAGCCATGCATCCACACTCACTGTGTCTGAAAAAGTGCATAAAGGTAGAATTTTTCAGTTACTAGCATTGCAAAAGTCCCTGAAAGACAGGACTTTGATGAAAATTTCAGATCTTAGAATGGTAAGATCATTTCAGCTGGAAAAGGCCTCCCAGTCCAGCAAGTCCATCCTGTGCCCAATGCCCACCTTATCCCCAGCCCAGAGCACTGAGTGCCACTTCCAGGCCTGCCTTGGACACCTCCAGGGATAGAGACTCCACCACCTTCCTGGAGGTCCCATTCTAATGTTTAACCACCCTTTCCGTTAATAAATTCTGCCTGATGTCCAACATGGACCTCCCCTGGCTCATCTTGAGGGCCTTTCCTCTTCTCCTGCCACTTGTCTGTGAAAAGAGACTGATCCCTATTTGGCTCCACTCTCCAGTCAGGGAGTTACAGGGAGTGTAAGATCACTCCTGAACCTTCTTTTCTCAAGGCTAAACAATCCCATCTCCCACTGCTGTTCCTCATATTGGTGGTTTTTACATGGATTCTTTCTTTATTGATATATCTTTATTTATTTTATATATTCTAATTATGTGCATGTCTTTTATCTGTTTATTTAAATATATTCTTTTATATAGATTTTGGAATTAAATAGTAAGATCATTTATGATACATTCTCAAGATTTTTTTCACCAAAACCGAGATCATCTTGCCTTGGCTTTTCTTTCTACCCATGGCCCCACTCCTGTCCTTCCTGCAGAACCTTTCATATCATCTCATGTTTCCAGTAGCTCAGTTACAGAATCACAGAGTGGAGAAAAGACCTTAAAGCTCATCTTGTTCCAACCTCCTGCCGTGGGCAGGGTCACCTTCTAGCCCCACCCAGACTGGCCTTCAACACTTCCAGGGGTGGGGAATAAATATCAGCCACTCTGAGATGTACTCATGGCAGTTGACCTCACCAGTCTCTCCCTAGATGTTATTGTAGCACATAATTCAGTGTGGCTTTGAACCTGTGAACCTCAGTTCAGGCTGTGAACCTCAGTTCAGAGGTTTCCAAAACAGTGGTTGTGACGTCTTCTCTAGTCCCCAGCAAAAAAAGTTAAGAAAAAAAAAAATTTGACTCTATGTGATGCAAGTAATTAATTATAACATTAACCAAAGTCAGAAGTAAAATTGTGTCTCCAGCTGTGCACAATTTATTATGTAATATTTCTCTGCATGAGTTTAATTATATAGAAATATATGGTACAATATTATTTACATTTCTATCTTCTACCCTCTGCACACAGGTATCTTCCACTTTAGAAAATTGGAATGAAATATTTCCATGTTCCTGAGATCCTTGACATGTAATAATCCAGTGAGTCAAGATTTAGGTTGCTGTTTTCTGTTAACACGTAGAGCAAAAGAAATAAAATTGTCCTCGTGTATGTTTCCTATGTAGCTATTATTGAACCACCAATTGGTTCTCCAATCTTCTATTAAAATATCAATAGTATTTTTCAGAGCTTAAATTGAGCAGTGATTTTATTTAAGGCTAAACCTAGACACCACTTTTCTTCGAAGAAATCTCTTGTTGTTGCTAAAAATGAAAGCCATTCAAACGAGTGTGATTGAAACAGGGACAGGGAAAGGGAAAAAATCAATAGAACATTTTCCAGGGTACTATATCTGCTTTTGAGAAGAGACCATTAATAACATGCTTACAGTAAAAGCAGCTGCTTGTTCAAAGTGCATTCAAGGGTGAGCTGAAAGGATGGCTCTCTCCACACAGTCTCCCTGGAGAGAGTTTGTAAAGACTTCAAAACCCAGCCTTAGATTATGAACAAAAGCCTTTCATAAGAATTTTAAATATTCTCATCTAATGTTAAATTGTTGGAATGAAACACCTAATATTTTGCTCCTCATGAAAGGCAATGTGGGTCAGTGAAGGAGCTATTGGTCTCAAAAGGGCTTTGCAGACAATGCACTGCAGGTAGCATTCAGCTTCTGAGGACAGTGGGTGCCGTGCCGATTGCTACACCCCCAGCAGTGGTGGTGGGTGGCACAGTGGGACATTTGCTGAAGGTCCTACTGAAACAGAGGGCTGGCTCAGTCCATTCAGAAAATTTTACAGAATCGTAGAGTATCCTGAGCTGGAAGGAATCCATGAGAATGATTTAGTGCAACCCTTGAACCTGCACAGGACACCCCAAGAGTCACACCATGTGCCTGAGAGTGCAGTAAAAACTCTTTTTGGATTCTGTCAGGCTTGGTGCTGTGACCATTCCCTGGGGAACCCATTCCAGTGCCCAGCCACTCTCTGGGGGAAGAACCTTTTCCTGATATCCAACCTAAACCTCCCCTGACACAACTTCAGGCTGTTCTCTTGGGTCCTGTCACTGGTTACCAGAGAGGAAGGACAGGTGCCTGCCCCTCCTTTCCCCATCATGAGACAGCTGTTGACCACAATGAGGTGTTGCCTCAGTCTTCTCTTCTCTAGTGAACACTAGCATCGTAAGGCAAATGAAAGTGTGGGGTAGGACTGAATCTTGGATCACTGCCTATTTTGCTTCTATTATTCTTTATTTCATGTGCTTAAAGGTGTTCATTGGTTTTTGTGTATGGTTTCAAATACTAGAAAGGTCAAAGAGCAGTTCATCTGTAAGAGACAAGCAGAATTTATTTCTCTTGGGTGCAGTTGTGTGATCTCTCGTTTGTTTTCTGGAGAATTCAAGCAGATCTCTGTGTTGAGTTCAAGCAGATCTCTACATCTCAGGAACATGGGACCAAATACCAGGCACACGTGTAACAGTGAGCATGCCATGTGTGTATGAAGACCTGAGCTTGTACTTGTAGTAACTTGCTAATTATAACTTACACACTATGCATGTGTGTACTATCTATGGGAGGGAACAATATTGTCAGTTGAAGAGTGTATAAGCTTTTTATCATTCTTATACTGCCAATAAATCTGCATCTGTCCAATCCTCACAATCCTGTTTCCAGAAATTGAGTAGCTGGAAAAGCTTTGGTACCTCTAATATAAGCCACTAACGGTGAGATTTTTCTCATCTCACTCCATTGAAACCCTCAACAGCTATTTCTAAATTCAGCTACTGCTTGTTTTTGGACTTGTGACATCACTGAGAAGTAAATGAGCCTGCAGAGTACAAAGGAGACCATGGGCTGATGACCAGATTCTGCATTCTGTTTTGATCAGAGATGTCTGAAAGGAATATCAGACTAAGAAGTTTCAGCTGCTCCTTTCTGCATGTGAACGCTTCTTCCTGCACTCACATTGCAAGAAGAAACATGTCTGGGTTAAATATCTTCAATACTTCGAACTACAATAACAAAAGCAAGATATTTGCCTTCAGAACCAGAGAGAGAAAACTCAGCTTCCTGATCTGTCTCACACACAGATCCTGTGTGTCCCGTCCATAATCAGGATGTGCCAAGGGAGAAGAAAGCAATGTGGAAAGGACATGGTGACTTCTGGTCCTGTTTTGGCCACTAAAGCTCCTGCATCATGAAATCAAAACATGAAAAAGCAGAACTTTCAAAACATACAATGGCATAAAGTACTCTAAAAACAGAGACCATCACCGAAATAATCAGTCAATCCTCAATGGCTTTATTCCTAGTCTCAGCCCTACCGACTACAATTCCATAGATTTTTGTGAAGCACTAATAATTCGGCATCCTTTATAGCAATGGATTCTTGTAGGCACTCAGCATGCCAGATCTCATTGATTATTACATCTCTGAGTTTCTATTCTAAGGAGATGCTACTCATATAATCTGCTGGGTTGATAGATGGGGAGTTAGCATTACTGCAACAGGCTGTCCACAGCCCCTTTTCATCATAGTTATAGCTACGGACTAGCAGGAGCCCCTCTGGAAATGAATGCTGGAAATCATAATGGCACTTTGTGCAGTTCAGTTTTATTTAGGGAAATACTATTCAAGAGCAGAAAATAAGGACCTCCTGTAAAAAAACCCCAACTAAACAAAAAGAAATAAACAACTGGGTATTTTAATATGATGGTTTCAATAAGGGTCGTTGTTGTTTTCAATAAGAATTCCAAAGGTCCTTTTATATTCTAGATTTTTACTTTCATTTGCTCCAATTTTGTCCAAAGATTAATATGAGATATTCACTTCAAAGAAAGAGATAACCATGGTGATTAAAATCTCTTCTGTTATGTGCAGAGGAAGAACTTATTAATACTGAGAAATATATTATGCATGTTTCCCTTTTCCTCTGACTTCTCATGGAAGATATACCTACAAAAGTAAAATAAGTTCTTCTGGAATACCATTATGATTAATTTCTATTTTTTACCACTAGCTTTGAAAATCATAATTTGCTAAGGTTTTTTCTGATGGTCATTTTGTGCAAAGGAATAGTGTCCCGTTCGAAAAAAATTCCTGAATGAAAGGTTCGTACCACATAACAAGGAAGGGTTAGACCTCATAGCTGATGACAGGGTTTTGGCTAACTCAAAATGCCTATGTAATATGCATTATTACTTAAGAAATATTATTTATTCTATGAACTTCCATTCTCCCTATTAGTAAGGCAAGTGCAGGTATCCCTGTTTCATAAGGGGAGACTGAGACATTGAATTATTTAATGGTTGTTCAAGGAAGAGAAGGAGACTGAAATTTTCAACTACTCATTAAACACCTACACCCTGTCTGATTTTCAAATGAACTTATGCACTGAGGAACCCTGAATATATTACCATCTTTTTTAATGAATGAACAGGATATTAATTTGATTTAAAAACCCCTCAAACCTGCTGACACATAACAGGGTTTGTTTTTCATTCATGTCTGAGATTTTTCAGTTCAGCCCTTAAATTACACCCACTAGCCACTCAGTGGCTGCTGCTTATGGTGGCTGCATACATCAACCATATGGACAAAATAATTATTTTGTGCATATAATATAACTCAAATTAAACAAGGGTACACCAGAACTAGCAAGGTTTCCATTCTGAGATAAATTTTGACTATTTGGATTTTGAGCATGACCCAAAGTGAGTTTTAGATGTTGAAGTGTCTTTAAGGGAACTGTCCAGGACTTTTAACCTCAGTGAGTTTTGAATAGAACCAGAGAATCACAGAATGGTTATGGTTAAAAAAGACCTTATATATCATCCTGTGCCACCCCCTGCCATGGGCAGGGACACCTTCCACTATCCCAGGTTGCTCTAAGCCCCATCCAGCCTGGCCTTGGTCACTTTCAGGGGTAGTGACCACAGCTTCTGTGGGCAACCTGTGCCAGGGCCTCACCACCCTACAGGGAAGTATTTCTTTCTCCATATTTGGTGCCTTGATCTCATGATTATAAACTTACAGCTGAAGACCCTTCAGGGTTTCAGGCTATGTTCAGAGGATAAAGTGTCCCAGAATGCAGGAGTTCTGTTTTTGTTCTTCTCCACAAGGAGTTTGCCTAGAGTAGTATGCAGGATACAGAAAAAGTCTGCCAACCCCCAGATCTTTCAGCCAAAGCAGCTTGAATCACAGTGACTTTTACACAGCTCTGTTTAGTCAAAAACATCTGTAATCATAGAATCTTTTAGGTTAGAAAAACCCTCCAAGATTATTGAGTCCAGTCGTTAACTCAGCCCTGTCAAGCTCACCACTAAACTATGTCCCCACATCTACACAATGCTTTGAAAGTTCCATTGATTTTCAACCATCAGTCAGAAGAAGGGAAGTGGACACTCTGACTCTAATTGCAGTGTGAGGTACTTAGCTATATTAATTACCTAAGAAACATATCATTTGTGAAAATAACACTCAATTTGTTTTACTGGAATGGTCATTCTGCAGAAAGAAAAAGGAAGTATAAACCACAGAGGGGACAGGAACAATGTCAGGATGTGGGAGGAGAACCTGAAGGCTTGGGGTGCAAGGAAAGAAAGAAAATGTGGGAACTTTCTTTAGGAAGGGTGTTAGTCTGAGAGAATATATGGGAGGAAAAGAGAAACTAATTTGTTGAAAGGGTAAGAAAAGTAAGAAAAACTGATCATAGAAATTTAGGAAGAGTTTTAGACAAGGGGAAGGAAACAAACGTTAAAAGAAGAAGGGATAAAGGAGGAAAAAAGACTAGAAAACAGAAATCTTTCCTCTTCTTGTGAGGCTTTTGCACATCCTAGCAGCTGCAGTTAGTCTTCTCCAGTAACCACAACTATGTATGTGTGTCATCTATATCACATCTGAATGAAACAAAGTCACTTCACTGATGATGTTTCAGATATCTCTTCTTGAATGAAGAGAGTGTGGTGTGAATTCAACATGTGTATTTCACAAGCCATACAGTTTTCTTTATCTGTTGGATGAGTTTGAATTTCTCCAGTTGCTGCCTGCTGAACTGAATACATTACATTCAGTTTAAAATCACTTTATCTCACCAAGTTATTAAAGGAAGACAGAACTTCAGTACTCAGCAATCAGGATGCATGTGATAGCATTCATCAAGTTAATTTCATTTAATTACCCCAGTGGTTTCTAAAGCAGACTCTAGCTATTTCTATGCACATGCATGTGTTAAAAATTAAAACAATAACAACAGAAACCAAAATCCTCAGTGGTGGAAACTTCTTCATGTGAAAATTAATCAGGTTTATTTCATTGCCATGTATTTCTTCTCTAGTGTCAATTCCCTTGTGAGGAAACTGGGGAATGTTATTAACAGCTGTAGATTTATTCTAAAGTTTTCTCAGATAAACATGAGTGTTTGTATGCAGGTTTGTATGTGTGATCCTATTTGGATGATTCAGGAGCATCCAATGAAAATGCAGGTCTTTCTGCTTTAACAAAGAAAAAGGGTCTCTGGGTCTCTGATACTACACTGTTGTCTGAATCCATAGTGGATCTGCAGGATAGAACAACAACAAAAAGGTCTAGAAAAGTCTAGGTAGTTCCGTATAGCAGAAGGAAGTGGGGAACAGATAAGCTCTTTCACAATACAACTTGTCAAACAGGGAAATATTCTGGGAAAACAAAAATCATTCCACTAAGATTTAGGAAAAGATGTTACTCTGTTTAGATGTATTAGAAGAGCACAGTGTCCGTTGCCTTAAAATGTGGAAAAGAGTGGTCTTATATAAGTAGATGGAATGAATCAATTAAATATCTACAGTTTAATTCACCCTTCTAAACAGTCATATGAAAATTTGGAAAGATATTAAAAGAAGCAACACTGAAAAATCAACCCCCCCTCAGATTTAATCTTCTTTATTAACACTTTGCATAGACTGCAAAAGATTGCAGTCTTTTGGCAGTATAAACATTAAGGACATCAAAAAATGTGAATAATTCACTACCATATTCCCTACACCTTTAGCTCAGTAGCACTATGAATTAAAGATACTGTATAATTCAGGTAACTTCAGATTTTCTCTCTATATGTAACCCTTTCCAATAAACCCCCTGGTTTTGCACTTCACATTCTGGTAAAATTACTTTTGTCTATCAATCAGAATGACGCTTGCACTAGAATATCACCAGACACACCATGTTGTCAAACTCCAACTTAGTAGGCAGTTTGAAAAAATGTACCTTAGCTTCATTAATCTCTCATAAGAACTCTTAACACCAAATCTCCTTTATTACCTTGTGCCTAACATCTAGTGAATTTGTTGTATTAATTGCTTGGATTACATCATTAACAGTGATAATTTCCTTGTAAATACAAAAACTTAACATTGTTCTCCCTTATCTATTAAAAAAAAAAAAAAGACAAAAAAGGTTACCATAATTTAGCTAGCCATTTAGTTAACTTTTTAGTTCTAAATCCTCACTAGTAAGATTCCTGTAAATAAGAGCTTGGTCACAAATATATCAATCCCTCAGCTACAGCCATCTCCAGATTTCCATCCATGATATTTAAGAAAATCACAGAATAGTTTGGGTTGGAGGGTACCTTAAAGTTCACCTTCTTCCACCTCCTTGCCATAAGCAGGGACACCTTCCTCTATCCCAGGTTGCTCCAAGCCCCATCCAAACTGGCCCTGGACACTGCCAGGGATCCAGGGGCATCCACAGTTTCTGTGGGCAACCCGTGCCAGGGCCTCATCTTACTCTTAGTAAATTCTTCCTTACATCTAATCTAGATCTCTCCTCTTTTGTTTTAAAACCATTTTCCCTTGTCTCATCATTATGTTCCCATGTAACTGTTCTCCCTGCTTTTTATAAGCCACCTTCAAACAGCCTCTGTAAAGTATTTGCTCAGCAGGATAGAATTCCTATATGCTGCATTCGAGTTCTACCTCCCCCCATAAAGTTAAGTCTGGATTTGGAAATCTGGGGATGCTCTTTTTCTGTCTGGGGCAGGAGTTGAAGAGCTAAGAGATGCAAGTTCTAGTCATACAAACCCAAGAGAATATAATGTGACCCACATGTGGTGGTCTGATTGTCATCTTCTGTGGCCAAGTGACATATGCAGATGGATCCAAAGGAGCCAAGGGGCAGATTTAAACATGACAAAAGTCATCCTGTTTTTCTTGCCATTGACTGTAGGTCCAGATGAACCATTCTTAGACAGCAAAAGTTCAACATAAATTGTGTGCACCGTAGTAAACATGCATAAATCATTTTTGTTCTCCAACTAAAAGAGGTGGATGAGCTAGGAAAGATTAGATAGTTGCTTCAATAAAACAATTCCTGACATAATAAAATCCCCTGTATTTACAATATGTCAGAAGTCAAATATAAGGGTAGGCCCTGTTAAAATAGCTGACCACCAGAATAAATTATCAAAAGAAGTGCTGGATAATTTTTTTCCTGTTAATTTAAAAAAAGGACACTGAGTTCTGTAGAAGATGATAATTTAAGGCATGAATTATACAAGGTCGTTTATAAAGGTGCTGCTAATCTTTGCTGGACTGAGCATCTGTTAATTACACTCCTTGGAGCAGGTTAGCTTATGCATATACTGATGACAATGGACTCCTAAGAGGTCTTCAGTGAATACTCTGGTATTTCCTTCTGACACATTCCTGATAGGAAGCTGATTAAAAAAAAATCTAAAATTCACCAACAAAATTCGCTGGCTGGTGAAGAAAACTAAATTTACTAATTCATGAGAAAAATTACTTTAAAAAGGAACCATAATATAATAATAATGAAACTGCGTAAATGGTCAGAAGAACATTTTTGAGTTTTTTTTTTAATGTAATCAGTCAGTTCCTCATGTAATACTGAGGCTGCCTGTAAACAAATCCACACTTAGATTGGTGTGATTCAAAAGAAAAATTTGCAGCAGCTGTTGTGTGAATAGCACCGTTCTGAGATTCGAGTTCCTAGGCTGATTGCAGGCGAACATCTGGAAAATTGAATTGAATCCAAATCTACTAAAAATTACTGCGCCTGTTAGTTTGTTGTGTTCACTTCAGGAAATGAGCAATTTCATCATAATTTAAGGAATTTCATTGCACAGTTGGTGGCATATACATTGAAAGAATGAAGTAATCTCTATTCCTCTGCTATGGCGAAAATAATCTTTAAAAAGGGGAAAACTGTCCCACTTTCATCTCCAGACATCACTGTGAGATCCTTCTCATGGAGTCTGGGCAACCAAATGAAGCCTTTCCTAATTGAAAAGTGAACTTATTTATGTACATACTGATTTGCATAGACCTTTAAATCAGTGAACTAGGTCCTACTTCTGAAGTTAAGGTGGGCTGAAGCCCATGCAGTACACAAGGGACTGATTATTGCTCAGATTTGAGCACAGACTTCTTACATCATGGAGCAAGAGAAAACCAATCTTTTGTTTTATTTTGACATTTTTCTTTGTTTGGATTTCTTTTTTAACCCTTTTACTCATCTAAAACTTTCAATACTAGAACAACACATGGGACAATTAGTGTTCAGAAGCGTGGTCTGAAAAAATTGTTTGACATTGAGAAGGATGTCCCACTTCACTGGAGTTGCATCAGTGTCCTGTCAAAAATATGAATAAATTTGCACCTTTTTTTTTTTCCAATTTAAAATAGACTTTTAAATGAAGTTTAAAACAAATTTTCATTCAGTGCACAACAATAGCAACTTCAAAACAGTCCTCACAATAGAGGTATGAGCCAAAAAATGTTGAATGTACCATTTGTCCAGCTATGGACATTTCCATGAAGGAGGTTTTGTGGAAGGGTGGAAGGAAGGGCGGAAGGAAGGAAGGAAGGAAGGAAGGAAGGAAGGGCGGAAGGAAGGAAGGAAGGAAGGAAGGGCGGAAGGAAGGGCGGAAGGGCGGAAGGAAGGGCGGAAGGAAGGGCGGAAGGACGGAAGGAAGGAAGGAAGGGCGGAAGGAAGGGCGGAAGGAAGGGCGGAAGGAAGGAAGGGCGGAAGGAAGGGCAGAAGGAAGGAAGGAAGGGCAGAAGGAAGGAAGGAAGGAAGGAAGGAAGGAAGGAAGGAAGGAAGGAAGGAAGGAAGGAAGGAAGGAAGGAAGGGCAGAAGGAAGGAAGGAAGGAAGGAAGGAAGGAAGGAAGGAAGGAAGGAAGGAAGGAAGGAAGGAAGGAAGGAAGGAAGGAAGGAAGGAAGGAAGGAAGGAAGGAAGGAAGGAAGGAAGGAAGGAAGGAAGGAAGGAAGGAAGGAAGGAAGGAAGGAAGGAAGGAAGATCGGAAGGAAGGGCGGAAGGAAGGAAGGAAGGAAGGGCGGAAGGAAGGAAGGGCGGAAGGAAGGGCGGAAGGAAGGAAGGATAAAAGTAAAAGAAACAGAGAAAAGAGAAAAGAGAAAAGAGAAAAGAGAAGAGAGAAAAGAGAAAAGAGAAAAGAGAAAAGAGAAAAGAGAAAAGAGAAAAGAGAAAAAAGAAAAAAGAAAAAAGAAACAAAATCAAAAAAGATAAAAAACAAAAAGAAAAAAGAAGAAAAAAGAAAAAAAAAAGAAAAAAGAAAAAGGAAAAGAAAAAGAAAAAGAAATAGAAAAAGAAAAAGAAAAAGAAAAAGAAAAAGAAAAAGAAAAAGAAAAAGAAAAAGAAAAAGAAAAAGAAAAAGAAAAAGAAAAAGAAAAAGAAAAAGAAAAAGAAAAAGAAAAAGGAAAAGGAAAAGGAAAAGGAAAAGGAAAAGAAAAAGGAAAAGGAAAAGAAAAAGAAAAAGAAAAAGAAAAAGAAAAAGAAAAAGAAAAAGAAAAGAAAAAAGGAAAAGAAAAAGAAAAAGAAAAAGAAAAAGAAAAAGAAAAAGAAAAAGAACAAGAAAAAGAAAAAGAAAAAGAAAAAGAAAAAGAAAAAAAGAAAAAGAAAAAAGAGAAAAGAGAAAAGAGAAAAGAGAAAAGAAAAAAGAAAAAAGAAAAAAGAAAAAAGAAAAAAGAAAAAAGAAAAAGAAAAGAAAAGAAAAAAGAAAAAGGAAAAGAAAAGAAAAAAGAAAAAGGAAAAGAAAAAGAAAAAGAAAAAGAAAAAGAAAAAGAAAAAGAAAAAGAAAAAGAAAAAGAAAAAGAAAAAGAAAAAGAAAAAGAAAAAGAAAAAGAAAAAGAAAAAGAAAAAGAAAAAGAAAAAAGAAAAAGAAAAAAGAGAAAAGAAAAAGAAAAAAGAAAAAAGAAAAAAGAAAAAAGAAAAAAGAAAAAAGAAAAAGAAAAAGAAAAAGAAAAGAGAAAAGAAAAAAGAAAAGAAAAAAAGAAAAAAAAAAAGAAAAAAAGAAAATAGTCAGTCCTGGTTATTACAGCTTCAGTTTAGATGACAAAAATAAAATGCTAGCCTCGAGATCTGCATGGAGTCATTCAAATGGCTTAATAATACAGGGGATAAATCACTACTATTATTATGAAACAGGAGACAGGGTTCTTTGGGACCGGGAACTGTGCAACTCAGCTCCAACTGCTGTTCAACATTCAGAACTACCAGCTTCATTTCCTCCTAGCACGTAATAAATAACACATCTACCCAACATAAAAGCATTTTTATAATAGCAGTAAAGGAGCTGCAGAGAGTGTGATCATCATGAACTAATAACACCCCATAGAAGATATGCTGCACAGCTTGGAGATGACCTGGGAATGAGACAGAGGTTCACGTGGCTGGTACCGTACTTGACCAGACACTGTCCTGTTGGGCCACGCTCTCCCAAATGCTACCACATTTTAATATTCTCTCCCTCTGCCACGGTGATTTACACAGAGTGAGCCCATTTGTCATTGTTGGTTTCCTCTCTCTGCAATGGCTTCCAGCACAAGAGCTGAAAAGAATGCTGTGTTTAATCCACGCACTGTTTGTGCACCAGCTCTCACTGCCTGTAGTATTTTCACAGCATCACACATCTTGAGGAAACAGAAGGGAAGCTCAGCTGGTCTCTTTTGAGTGATACTCTAGCTTTGCAGAGGTGATGATTGTACCCTCTAATGGGAGAGAAAGGGCTGTTTGGTGGTTAAAATATACAGCTGGCTGTTTGCCAAATCGGATTTGCTCCATACATTTGCATAGACTTGTGGGACCAGTGACTTCATGCTTCACTTGTGCTGCCTGTGAAGTGGATCCCATCTCGTTCTGCTACATGTGTTTTACCAGGGACCCCAACACACATCCCAGTACTAATATTTGAATACCTGCTTGTGGCAGGGGAAATCCTTCCGGGTGGGTACTCCACCAGATGCTCATTCATTCTTTCACAGGACATATTTGCACATCCTACGAAACTATGAAAATTCAGCCCAACAGCCCCGCATTTGGTATCCCTGGGAGGGAGTGAATGGGGATACTAGAGCGATCCTTTAATAAAAGTCCATCTCTCATTACGGCTTCACATATCCTTCAGACAAATTTAAGTGTATAAAAATCACAGGAACTACATAATTTGACATTAGCAAAGATGCCAGGAAGGTTTTATTCCTATGCCTGAAGTATCCTTTAACAGTATTCACCCTATAAATTATTTTACCTCCTCGATGATGGGTGTTAACCAGAAAATAGCTGCAGTGATCCAGAGCAGTCTTGTCTGACAGGAGGTTTTAATCTTCAGATGAGGTTTGGTATCCCTATAACCTGGTGAGCTCTTCTTAAGAGTGCTGTGGAGCAAGAAAATATTGGCAGCTTTAATCTTAAAGTTTCTGAGTTTGAAATTCAGCTTTTTATGGAATTTTACCATATTTTTGGGGCACCTTGTATAATCTTATTGCAGATCTAAAACAATGCTGGGCAGAAGCCAACAGCAGTCACAGAAGAAAGACCAGTCACACCTTGATGGAAGAAGGACAGGTCTGAACTCTGATCCTTCTCAGCCAGTTACGGGTAGTAAGCAGCACAGCAGTAAAGGTCCGTTTATTCATAATAAAAATATGCTTCATCTTGCTTTACTTGAGAGTTGGATGAAAAACTGGATAAAAGGTGCTAAGTTGTTCAGAAAGAACTTTTCTTTTTAAAATTTTCTCACTAAAAGGAAATAAAATACAGGGTCTGGTTTGCACATTTGTTCCACTTGAATTAGGAAGTTTGATTTTCACGGGAGAGAGGTGACTTAAATTACCTAAAGTGCCTGCCAATCTCATTCTCCTGAAAGTCACAATTTGGGCCATTTTAGCACAATTTAAAAAACGGAGGGGTACAATAAGCAAGAGTATATTTGCCTTATACCAAACTGTTTTGCACATTGTCTGTACGTATTTTACAGTTTTGAATTTGAGCAAGCTGAATGTACATCAAAAGGATAAAAAGTTCGTAATCTTTTCTTTTGATGTGATTACACATTGTAGGGACTATTCAGATATCCATCAAAAAGAATAGTGAATTTTCTTGGAAAGAATGAAAAGACATAAGGCAAGGCAGAGCTATGGTAAGCTGATGACTTAGCTGAGCCTGAAAAGAAGTATATTATAATGTAAGAAATGAATAAGAGGGAAAGAGTAAGGAAGTAAAATTATATAATTCAGAGGTGCAAGGCAATCCCAAACTCACTGCAGAGAGAACAGATTGTCAGTCCCTGAGGGAAGGAAGTAAAGGAAGCAACTACATGCAAATGAGCATGATCATTTATGCAAATTGTATTTACAATTGGTCACAGAATTTTTGTGGGCCCAGATGATTTCTGTGAGAAGTAAAACAGCAGGATCTGGGTTAAATTAATACACTAATTTTACTAATCTAGTCAGGAGTTTTTGTGGGTTTTTTTCCGTTCAAAAAAAAGAGATGTAAGATACTGGATCAGGACAGATATTTATCAGGATGTTGTTTCCATAGCAGCTACGACAGATGCCCAGAAGAGTGTAAAAAAAAAAAAGCCTGGGGTTTGTGAAAAAGGCATTGTGATCCCCCTGGGACAACTTTCCAGCAGTAAGTATTACAGGCAGTGTTGAACTGGAGGCCACAGATGGGCTGCTGTGTTTAATAGCAGCTCGATCTGTGGTCTTCCATGTATGTCTGTTCTCTTCTTAAAATATGTGGATAATTTTTTATTTTCTGGAAAATTCTGTTCAATATAGAGCATGGGAAGGCAATCCTAAATGGAACTAAAACCAAACCAAGAAAAACAAACAAACAAAAAAGAAAAACAAAAGCAAAGCAAAAGAAACAAAGAGAAAGCCCACCTTTTAAATTCTCTACCTATTTCCTCTGTAGTTTTGAAGATATTGTACTGTGAAAAAGTAAAGTATTTCCCCTCCTTACTTTCTTCACACAATTTTTCATTCTATAGATCTCTGTTATATCCACCAAAACAGTTTATTTTCATTTTGTAGTGGGTGTTTTATGCCTTTAATTGTCTTTGTCACTTTTTCTCTATGTCTTCCGGTTCCACTATATCCTTTGCAAGACAATGTGATAGTATATTCCATTCAGAATACATAAATGAAATACAGTGATATATATCTTATTTCGAGCCATCAATGAATATGTATAGTTAGGGTTGTTTTTCTACATGTACGTTACTTTGCATTTGTAGAAATTAAATTTTCTCGACCATTTCATTACCCAGTTAGATGGTACCTCAAGATAATTCTGTGACTCTTTGCAGTCTGTATTAGATTTGACTGCTCTGTATATTTCTTAACACCTACAAGTGCTGTTCCTTTTTCAGATTACATGTGGATACTGTGAAGAACAGTGGGCACAGTGTTCATGGAGACACCTGCTAAATTCTCCCCATTGCAAAACTAAATTATGTGCTCCCACTACTTTTTTCCTTATCGCTTAACCACTCCTAAGGGGGGAAATTTTCAGCCCACTAAAATGTACTCCATCACTGCCCTGGGCAGCTTGTGCCAGGGCTGAGAATTCTTTTTGTTGCAGAAATTTTCCCCAGTATCCAGTCTAAATCTTCCTTGGAGGGATTTCACAGATGTGTCAATGCTCCATTTGGGGGCTTGGTTTAGTGGAGGTCTTGGCAGTGTTGGGGAATGAGAGGGCTTGATGACCTTAGAGGTCTTTTCCAAACCAAATGATTCTATGATCCTATGATTCCATGACTTCTGTTGCCCCCAGCTAAGGTTAGCCAAGTTTGCCAACAGTTGCCTTTTCATCCCATGTCCTTACCACAAGTTGTTTGTTTATATGTACTTGCTAATGCATTAGACAATCCCTCTCACCCAAATGTAACTGGGTATCAACACTGGACAGAAATGGGTTGCCCCTGGAAGGTTCTGAAGTTGTGCTGGTTTTCAACTGATGCAGGTTGGGGTGGTTTTGGCACCTTGACAGAAAATCAGCTCAAGTGAGGATGACTTTCAAGCCTCAAATTGCTCAAGTCTTCCAAGCCAGAAAATACATTTTCATACATTGTGGCAGTAAGTAGAAGTGTTTAATATGGTAGTCCTTGTGTACCAGATCTGCAGACTACCAGCAGTTTTCTGAGAAAGCTGAAACTGCACTGCAGGATGCTGCAATTTGGTTGGCTATGAGGAGATCCCACTAATTATCCCATTTGCAGGAGGATCTCAGAATATGATCGGCTCTACCTAGCTTTGGGCACGGGTGTCTTCACCTCAGTCACAGCATAAGCTAATCCTCATAGCAGCAATCTGTACCAAGGGTCTCAGTGACACACAAAAAACATATTCCTAGATCCTGGATTCCTTAATATGACTACTCATCTATTTTTTAACTGCTTTAACATTACTGTACTTTAAAAAATGCACCACATAGGGCTGATTCCTCCCAATTTTCATTGAGGTGGGTATTGTTTCTCATTAAAAAAACCCACAAAAACAAAACAAACAACAAAATCTGAAAAAAACCCAAAAAACCCCCACCAAAACCAAAAACCCAAAAACAAACAAAAACCCACAAAACCCCACAAAAAACACCAAAACCAAAAAAACCCCAATCTCTTATGGTAACCGTCACATGCTGGTGTAAGAGCAAGGAAAATAATGCCAGCATATATCCTTGGCTGCATTTTGCTCTTCCAGGAGGAAGAACGTATTAGATCTTTACCACATGATGAACAGAGAAACAGCACCATGTTGACTGAAGCTACTCCTGATTTACACCAGGGAGGAGAGCAAACAGCTGCTTACAGAGCTGGCAAGGAGAAAACTAAAATGCAAAACTGGTGGAGCTGACAACAGCTGGTCAGCATCACCAGATAGTGGCTGCTTCAGGTTGTGCTGTGCCCTTTTGAAGCAAACAGAGAACTTGTGAGCTGCAACAGATCCCAGCAAGCTAAACAGAGCAGCAGCAGATCTTCTCATCCCTCCTTTTGGTGGTTGCTGATCCATGAGTGTTGATCTTACTCTGGGTTAATTATGCCCATATTTCTGTATCCCCCAGAAGCTCCTCATGTAGAATGTCTTCTCTAAATCTTACTGTGCATATTTTCCTGCTTCTCTGTTCTGGTTGCCTTTGTTTAGAAGGTGCTGCAGAATTCTCTTCTCTGCCTGTATCACCTCAAGGACCAGTTAGGTGACATTTGTGCATTCTCTCATTTTGCAAGCACATATAATGTCTATACCAGGCTTATGGCAGCAGGGACCTACAACCCTACAGCTAAGCCAAAAATAGTTAGTAAATGTTAGTTGAAAAAAACTCACCAATAAAAAGTTGTTTTGACTAAAATTAGAAAAATCTACTGTAGACAGAAGATGTTAGCTTTGGCTGAGCATATTGTGTTTAGGTTAAACCTTCTTTGAAATTTCTGAAAAATCGTGGTTGTGAGATTGTGTGGTTCCCTCTTTTTATTTCTCCTCTATTTAGGAAAATATAAATAATTATATATTTCCTTAAGTCCTTAAGAACAAATAGCCAGATTTTGGCTGGAGATATAGAGGAAGAGACAGGACATTCTAAAGTTTAGGACTTATAACTGCATTAGAACTGGTGGAGGATGAAACTGTTGTCCTCTCTCTTCTGCCCTCAAACCCTGGCAGATGCCTATTTATATCCCTTTTTTGAGGCATGATGAAATTCTGGTTGTCTCGTCAAGCTGGAAATAAATGTAGAAGCATCACCCAAAAGACAGAGGGCTGTGTGATGCCCATACCCAAGATTAGAAATGTGTTGTGGATAGTTTCTTTCCAATAATATTGTAATAATTTAACTTTTATTTTTGTCAACTATAAATGAACTGTTGGCAGACATTTTAAAAGTGGGTTCCTAACTACCTCTCCCTTCCCTTGTTCCAGCATAAACTGGACAGGAGGTTCTCTGAGCAAGAAAACAAAATCTAGCATTTTTGTCTGTGGGTTTTACACATTTCTTTACATCATGAAGCTTGGCTTACTGCACTGGTTTCAAATAAATTTTGGTAATGATGATGGCCTTTAAGTCTGGACCAACCCATGGAATGGAGCAGCTTCTGTAGAGATGTCATTGGCAGAGCTTTATTGAGTTCTCATTGTGTTGTGGAGATCTGTGGTGGGAGAATTCCACCCAAAAGAGTCAAGGCAGAGGTTCCAGCAGCTCTGAAGGAAACCATCCAATGAGTGTGTTGCCAGCCATTGTATAAGAGAAGGGAAAGGAATTGTAAAAAGAGCTTTGCATTTCACTGGTGACTGTCACAACTGCGAGCTGGCTGAAGAAGGAAGAATTTACTCAATTTCATCATTTACCTATTAATAATTCATTAGCTATGACAGTGGCAATTAAGTCCCAGACTAGCTTTTCCTGTTCTTTAATCTTTCAGCCTGCAAAGATGGACTTTGGCTAATCCATTCCTACAGATCTTCTTTCTAATTTTTATTTCTCTTTCCTCCTTTCATCCATTTCATCTCTATTTCTACTTCCAGTTATATTCAATCCTTCACAACTTATTTTCCCAGCCAAATACTGTTATTGCTCTTCTATTTTCTGATGGGATCCTCCTTGCACCTTCCTGACATTATCACCCACTTTGTTGCAAGAAGCCTGGCCCTTGCTCCATCATGCTCTTAATTGGCTTTTGACCTCCCTGTAACACTCTGCCCTGCCTGTAAGCTTGGTCTCCTCCAGCTTTCACATTCTGCATTTCCTTCTCTTCAGTTGTTCTCCTTATAGTACTGCCTTCTTGGAATCCCTGCTTCTCAGCTTAATCAAGGCTACTTTTTTCTGTGTCTCATTAGATAGCATCCATTCCACCTCTCCTTTTCAAAGCTAAAAGAGAGTATTTTACTGTAACAAAATGCAGTGAGTTTGCTGTGTTGCATTTTGGAGAATTTGTGTGATAGTCAGTCCTTATGTCTCAGCCTAAAACCAGTTAATTTAGCTTAATGCACAGTATTATGGCAGAAGAGGATAATGTAACATGTTGAAAGCATCAGTAAAACAAGGGAAATCATCAAGAACGTAAAATATCTCTGACCATTTTTCTGAAACTCAGAAATAATACACGGCTGTCTTGCACACCATTTGCTTTTTTCTACTGTTTTCATTACTTACATGCAGACATGAAAGCTAATTTCATCTCTGCTGTGCTTTTTCTGTATCTCTTCATAACCAGAAATACAAACAAGTTGTAGTTCTTCCCTTGACTGGATCACGCAGAAAACATCTTGGGTGCTATACCCAGCACCAGTGACACAGAGATATATTTATTTATAACAGCTTTCTCTGACAGTGGGGAAAAAATAAAACTTTTTCTTCAAGCAAAACAGGACAATAACAGCTTCAGGAACTGCCTATTCTAATTTTCCAGGACAGGATCTTCCTGTCTGGGTATTTATACAGCAGCTACCACTGTGATATCTAAGCCCTCTATTGATTTATTAAAGTGCACTCATAAAGCACTCTGTATTTTTTTTCCTTTCTCTGTTATTTTATGTGGTGTTATTGTGGGAAAGCGAGGTCAATGGAAGAATGTTTTACATTTTGTTCTGAAACTGCTGAGGTTTACAGTCACTCTGATGTGTTCCAGAAGCAACTCTCACAATGAGCACCAGTAGCCAAAACACCTTTATCTCCTTCTTTCGTGAATTTCCTTCTGAATTTTTGTGACGAGTGAAGCTTCCCTCTGCCATCTCTCTGATTACATGGATAAGCAATATGAGATTTTAGAAAGTGAGGAGAAAATTCTTGATTTCATGTAACAAGTCATCAGTGTCAGCTGAACTGCAAGTTTACTTCCAGTTGTTCCTTGTTCAAGAGACTGATTGCTCTGTTCTCCATCAGGGTGTTTTGCCCTTTTTAATTTTTTTTTTTTTTTTTTTTTTTTTTTTTAATATTAGGAGACACCTATCTGTCTCAGTTTGATGCAGTCACCAAAAGTCAGAAAGTGTGGGGTGGGTAGGCAGGTGTGTCACTATTTGAAGATGCAGCCAGAACAAAATGAAGGGCAGTGGCACTGTGGTTGAGCCTGAGACATTTTGGGTGCCCACAGTGTATGCAAGGAGTACAAGGAAGCATCTTCTCTTTAGGCATGTGAATAACAGCAGTAACCTTGAATGGAGTGGGAATGCCAATGGAAAGAAAGTATTGCACCTGTTTTTCTGAGCTCTAGCAAAAAGAAAAAAAGTGTTCTTCAATTGTTGAGTTATTCTTTAACCATGAAGTCAAGAGACTAAAAAAACTGAAGTACATTCTGGGAATGGCAATATTTGAATGGGCTTGAATGAGGTGACCCAGGGCTAAAACCTGCTTTTGTATTTCTGGGATTCTTTTCCATGATGTCTCAGACTCTTCACTTCACAGGGAGATTGGACAGGATGAGGCTGAAACCAGGGTGCAGATGGAAGTGCACACAGTGGTAGACTCAAATGGAAGGGGCAAAGAGGAGCTACAGGAAGGTACGGGGTAGGGAAGGCCATGTAGGGGTGCAGGCAATGGAATTTTCTTGGGTGGATGGATGGATGGATGGATGGATGGATGGATGGATGGATGTCAAGTCTGATGCTTTTCAGCACTCCTGTTAATAGCAATCTTCAATCTAAACAGCACCACTCCAAACATCTCCAGCAAAATCCAGACCCTGCCTGTCTCTGCAGTAAGAGATCCCTGTTAATGATGTAACCATAGTAAAGGAAAATATTTATCCATGACACAACTAGTTTCTGCAGTCATTCTTATCTGTCCACAGAACCTCCAGAGTCTTGTCTGACTGGTACTCTCTGCCATGCTGGTGAGGATGAGATAGGATAGGGAATATGTACTGAAAGATTGTCACTACTGGGCAGAGCTGGTCAGTATAGCATTGCAGGAGGATTCTGGGCTATGTATGAAGACAAGATAATATGAGAATTTTTTTGTAGATAGAAGCAGCACTCAGGGCATCCAGAATATATTTGCCTGAAACCTGCATACATAAAAACCAAAGCAAACCAGTGATATTTCAAATCAGTCAATATTTTTTTTTCATTTTAAAACAAATTCAATTTAAATTGGTACCTACAAAACCCAATATGTTGCAAATTAAAATCTCCACAAGCAAAAACTATGCCAGTGTTTTGGGGTTTTTTTTTTGGAATTAGTATGTATTAAGTACAGCCAGCACTTGCTCATCACTGTTCTGTGCTGATACTGGAACAGACATCAATATAATCAAGTCCAGGTTTCTTTTTTTTCCTCCCCTTCATTTCCATTCTGACCAATGCATTTTCATTCAGTCCATATGAATGAAGTTCAGCCATCAATTTTATATAACCTGATCTGTGCCACAGAATAAATAATACAGTATTTGTTGCCAAATTAGAATACTCTAACTGAAATAGATATGTGCATTTAGTGAAGCCAAGATATAATTTGCTTGAACCAATATTAGTAAGGCAGCCAACATATGGGATTTTAAACCCAAAGTACATTTGTAGATGAGCTTTTATAATGCAAATGGATATACATTTTTCCAAAGCAGTGTATATTCAATAAAACCCACCAGCTTCCTGAGTGTCAGCTGACACAGCAATGGGTAATATGCTATCTTTCCTCTTTTCAATTTCATCTTTATTGAACATCTTTCTATATTTGTTTAGTTTGATTTATTTTGTTTCTGATAGAAACACTTTCAAAAGCAGAAGTCTTGCCTGTGATTTCAGGTTCATTCTGCAATTTCTCAGTAGCAGTCCAATATTATAAATTAATCTGGAAGCAAATGCAACTTTCCAATATATACCTGTAATTATTTTGCAGTCCTCTCCATCCTTGACATCTGTGTATTCTGAAATAGTCATGAAATGAAACGACGCAAAGGAAAAGCTGTTAGAGAAGAGGTGCTGAGACATTTCTACCTGGCTGGTCTGAATGTAGTAACTTATTTTGAGCACTGATCTGCACAAACAAACCTGTTATTATATTGGTGGAATATACTAATCCAGAAAAGTGCTTCTATCACTCACAACTTCAGCTGCTGAAAAGAGACTTGTATTCATGCATCCTTTGAAGGTAATACTACTACATGAAAAAAATTGAACTGTTTTGGTGTGGTTCACCAACACCAGAAATCTGTAGCTGAGGGTAATTTTGGAGGAGGTGAGAATTAAATTCAGTTATAATAAGCTGTGAAATTGTGTGGCTGAATAGTGAAATTGCTTCCTAGCTCCAGGTGTGTTTCACTTACATGCCTAATGAGAATAAATAGCCAGCCCTCTCTGCATACATGTTACTGAGTCCCTAAAACCTGATCAGACACGTTGTGCCCGAACAGAACTTTTGAGTTTCAGGTTTCTGGATGTATAATATCAGACTAAAATAAACACAGAGGGTTGACCACCAAAACTTTGGGCTGCTTGTGCTTCAGGACATTCCCCAAAAGTTCAGTAAAGGAAAATGTGAAGCCTCTGCTTCCAAACAACTTTGGCTCTTTTCCCAGATTTTGACGTCTGGCATGTGTTACAGCAGAGGTGGCCTGTGGATAGAGGAGACCCAACCAAGCTGAGCAGCCAGAGATGTATCCCAGCTAAACCACATTACAGTTTTCCCTCACTTTTGAAGGATGTGAGGATTTAATTTCATTTCTAGGATGTAAAACCTTCTGATATCTCTCATTAATTCATGCAGAAATGTTGAAAATGTTAACTTTAATTTTGACGAAATAAAACTAATTTGTTGTGGGTGATGTTGGTGTAGTTGCAAGATTATTGCCTCACTTTGTAGAGCTTGTTTGGAGGTAACTACTGTTTTGACAGTAAATAAATCAGTACAATTATACAGACAAAAAGGTGGGGACACACTCTTGCAATAGGACAAGGGGTAATGGTTTTAACCAAAAGGAGAGTAGTTAAGTTAGATTTTTACAATGAAGGTGGTGAAATGCTGTCTGAGGCTGCCCAGAGAGACAGTGGATGTCTCATCCTCTACAACATGGAAGAACATTTTGGGCAGGGCTCTGAACAACCTGATCTAACAGGTTGAAGACATCCCTGTTCATTGCAGAGGGGTTGGACTCAATGATCTTTAATGTCCCTTTCAAACCCACATTCCATTTTTCTATGAAACTCCGTCATGAATCTCTTCATCCATGTTCTCAAAGGATATTTGTATGCTGTTCTACCACATGAATTTTCTCATCATAATAATTGTTTTTACCCAAAACAACTATGTACTCAGAGTACTGAGAGTTTTAATTATAGCCATCACAAGCTTAAACTGAGCACTGAACTGGAAAAAGAACAGGAGATTATTCCTTTATCTTTCATCTGTCCTTCATGGAAATCAGGCTAGTTACGAAACCATATGTGTTTGAGTTGATGATCATCTGACTTTCGTATTTCTGCTCTGCCAATGTCTACATCTAAATTTAAATGTCTTAATTCTTACTGTGATCAGTGGAGGCAGTCTGGATAGTATGGCTTAGAGATACAGAATCACAGAACTTCCCTCAATGCAAGTGATCTTATTTTAGGATGAGTCACATTTTCTTGACCTTTAAGTTTCTGTTTTACAGTGTTATTGAGAAATGAGATGAACAAGGCAGGGTAACGAGTGTATTTGCTTGGAAAGATTAGGGTGAAATTCAGACCTCATGGAAGATTCAGGTGAAATTCATTATGATTTTGGTTTCTAGACATTCTTTAGCTCTCAGGAAGCATCAGCTTTCTGGCTGTCTTTGCTTAACAATACTACACTGATGCTGCTGGGACTATGCCAGTATCCTCACAGGAGGGTTTGGCCCTGAATTACCATTTATGGCACGAGGACAAGCAGTAATAGTGCAGACCCACATTAAAGAAAGACGTTTGTTTCTTGTGAAATCAGTTAACAGACACAAAACCCACTTGAAATTAATAGAAGCTAATTGAAAGTAATGGAGAATTACCTGAAAATGTAGCACAAGATGAAATTAATGGAAGATAATTTATAGTGACTGGAATTAATAAAAAAATTGAAACAAATTGGGCTTAATTGAAATTTATTGAAAATGAATTAAACTCAATAATTCAAAAGCTATTAAATTTAATAGAATCTAATTCATATTAAATTTATGCAACGTTTAATAGTAACATAACATTCTTAAAAGGGATTTTTATTGGATGTTTTATTTGTATAATACTTTTCTAATATAAGGATAAGAATAAATTTTAATGGAAAAAAATGATGCAGAGCAGAGAAAATTCAGACTCTTTGGAATAGCATGGGAATAGTTTGTGGTACCGATAACAAAAATTCCTGACAGGATTTAGTAGGATTAAAATAAAGTCTTATGGATTTTATCTCGTGGTTGAGACTTTTATTAGAGTTTAATGAGAATATTCTACCCATTAAGATGTTGGCTTTGATTTGATAAATAACTTTTTGACCAGATATGGAATCCAGCATCTGTCTTCTTTGTAGATGTACTGTGAGAACCCTTATTTGTTTTCTTTAATGATGAAATATTTTAAGTTTTATGAGGTTGCTTACAGATTTCCTTCTGTTGTATCACCAGTGTTTTTATCAACTATTTCTGTGTCCCTCAATGTTTGTTAGCTGAAAGAACTAAATAATTTCTCACATAAGCCCATTAATAGATATATTCATCTTACTGTTTGAATTATATACTCTCTGTGAATGTGTGTTCTTGCTGTAACTTTCAGGAAGCTGAAGGAAAATATGAAATAGATTTTTTTACTGAATTGGCACCGAAATGTCATTATTTCAAGAATGCAAAAGGCAAAGAAACCAGAAAAAATTAACAACACAAAACAAAACCAGAACATAATGTATGGTGAGTATATCTCAAACTAATAAAAATACTTAAGGTATTTCTATAGGTTCTATTTCTAATTAAGACGTAATATCTAAGTGTATATGGAAGACCAATATCTCTTAGGAAAGCTGGGAAAACAGATGCTGCTTTTGAAAAACAAACATATGTCCCTGTTATAATAAATAATAATAAAAATATTGATAGGTATTTTATAAACACTTATAAATGCTTAACAGAGTCCTGGAAATATTGATGGTGGGAAACAAATGCACATTTCCTGTTGGCACCTGTGCAAATACCTACTGTTTGTACATGTCTGGCAATTTGCTGACAAAGTTAGGCAAAAGTTACAGAAGTCCTTTACTTCATTCATCTTTCTTTGTGGCATGTTCACAGCTCATGAAGTTTAATCCTGTTTTTAGGAGGCAAACAAGTTGTGATTCAGCTGACAGGCTAGGATACAAAAAGGCTGAATATAGGTTTTCACAAACAGGCTTCTGGCACCACTTCCACTGTAGTCATTGGAGATCTAGTCAGTACAGTCAGTGGAGACATTCAGCCAACTAAATAAAGATGGTTGTCTTCTTTACATCAGGATGGCTAGATCTCTCCACCCACTGAACATCCTGGGGTTTAATTCTGTCCTGCACATAGCACTGATGCCATTCATGCTGGGCTCCAAGTTACCCATGGCACACTTCACTCAGGATCTACAGGGTACTGTTGGTCAGCTGGAGATCACTTGGGATGCCTTGGGAATCTCAAAGTGTTCAGTTTTTGTGCCAAAGCTGATGACTCATGTCCTGTCTGCAATGACAATGCACACACTGGGGTCACATTTAGTTATTTACAGGCCAATCTCTAAATTTATGTATTCTAACCAACAGGTTGAATCATACTGCTAGTTGAACACAGTCATTAAAATCGGATTAGAGAGTACTCTATACACTCCAGAAAGAATTTTGTTTTGGGAAATATGTTTGTTTATACTAAAGCATGGGGATGCTTTCTGACAAGAAGGACAAATATTAAAACAAAACAAAACAAAACAAAAACCCAAAAAACCCCCCAAAAAAGCCCACCAAAACAAACAAAAAAACCCTGAAGAACTGGGAGAACTGAAGAAGAATAGAAGAGGCATATAAAAAGCAGCAAAGAAAAATTGGAGACAGAAGAAGGATAAACAACAGAAGATTGAAGGAATGAGAACTGGATGAACAGACACTCTACAATTCCCATCCTCTCTGTACAAAATAGGTATCATGTGTTCCTAAACAAATTCCCAAGAATTTGCTGTGACATCTCTAGCTGGCTGTGTATTGTGCTAGAGGTCTTCTGCTAGCAGTAATCAGGAAAAACTGCCTCCACCTGAAAGCTCCCAAAGCATAAATAGCTTTAGTAGCAGTTGTCAGGGAAGTTCTGAGGGAAAACAAAGCACATTGTGACCCTCTGGAGAGAACCGTGAAATGCACCTCAGGAATGAAACCTGAAACTAAAATCCATCTCTCCCCATTTGTCATTGTGAGTAAGTTAATGGCCCTATGCAGTATAGGAGACAAAGCTTCTTTGATTTACTGATTATTTGGGTGATGTTTGAGCCACATGCACTGCTAGGTAACACTATGTATTCTCCCTGCCCCCTACAGCCTATTTACTGACTTCTGACTTCCTGTTGAGACATGATTTTCTTTGATTAAGCATTTCAGTTTAATTGTAAAATGGAAACAGCAACATAAGACATATAATCATTTTGAGCCGAGAAAAAAAGCACCAAGTAATTTCTGGGTGGGAAAGGGCACATAATTTTATTTCCAGGTCCTTTGTTCAACTAGAAGCATGTGGGATGGTAGACGAAAGGAAACCTAGTCGAATCCTTTGAGTATTTAAATTGGTCTGTGTAACCTTTTGCAGTGCTGCACTGCCTTCCCACACTACAGTCTGTGTTTATCTTCTGATCTGTTCCTTCTGGAAAGAGTTTGGGAACATCATCTTGTTGATTCCCATCAACAGATGTTGGATCCTCTCTCAACATACGTAAAGGTTACCTATCTTGTTGCCCATCAGATTAGTCATTGGCCTAAATTTTTAGGCCTTCCATGAAATTAAAACTGTCTTAAAAACAGTGGATGGAGGATAATTCAATATAACACACTCTAGAGATCTGGCTAATTAAAATTCACACAAAAACAATGCAGAAAGCCTGAAAAAAATAACAAGATTCTGCTGGCAGAAATGTTTTGTTTCTCCTCTTGCATTCTGTGAAGAAAAAGAAAACAAAAGTTATAGCAGGTTTATCAGATCACAGAATCACAGGTTTGGGTTGGAAGGGTCACTAAAGTTTATCTCATTCCCACACCTTGACATGGGCAGGGACACCTTCCATCAGACCAGGCTGCTCCAAGCCCCATCCAGCCTGGTCAACCTGCCCCCTGGGATGGGGCAGCCACAGCTTCTCTGGAAACCTGTGCCAGGGCTCGCCACCCTCACAGACAGGGATTTCTTCTGAATACCTCATGTAAACCAGCTCTCCCTCAGGTCCTTGTCCTGTCCCTCCATGCCTTGTCCCAAGTGCCTCTCCAGGTCTCCTGGCACCTCTTTAGGCCCTGGTAGGGGCTCTGAGGTCTCCCTGGAGCCGTCTCTTGTGCAGGTGAACACCCCCAGCTCTCCTAGCCTGGCTCCAGAGCAGAGGGGCTGCAGCCCTGAGAGCATCTCCGTGGCCTCCTCCGGCTCCAGCAGCTCCACGTCCTTCTGTTTTTGGGGGCCCCAAAACTGGAGATGGGAGTCTCACAAGAGTGGAGGAAAGGAGCAGAATCCCCTCCTTTTAACTGCTTCCCACACTCCTTTGGGTGCAGCTCAGGACATGGTTGGTTTCTAGGATTCCATTAACAGACCTATAAGAACATCTGGGAGGAGGGAGAAACCTTGATGTAATAATCAGAAATGTGCTAAATCACCTAGAAACACATACTGCAACAGTTTTGTGAGCATTAAAAGCATGCTGCATATTTAATGTATTTCTCAGTCCAGTCTGATTTTTTTACCAAATGGCTTTGATTGGCCAAAGAGATTTTCAAGGAGATGGGTCAACTTCTATGATTAGCTCTGCTCATTCAAAATTGCTGTTTAGATATTCTGAACTGTCACATTGCATCTTAGCATGAAAATACACTTTTGCCCTTTCCCATAAATCTTGAATTACATTATAAGACAGCTCAACATTATTCAGTGTCAGCTTCTTCCTCCTTGTTCTTCTCTTCCTCATATTTATTTATTTATATCCTGATAATAACTTCCTTGGGGCATTGTATAGGCAAGATATGTATTTTGACCTCCTCCTTTCCCCAGGAGTGCAATTGCCTTGTGGTAATTATAAGATGTCGTCTGTTATTATGAAGGTGCCTTATTGCTCAAACACATCAGGCATATCTGATAACGTAATTACTTCACCTTATAAAGCTGTTATAAATCATGCATGGGGAACACTTTTTTCATATTAAAGCTGTCTGAAGAATTATCATATTGCATGGAATGGGGATATCATGGTATGGCTAACACTATGTTTTGTAGGCCATGGTAAGCAATGACAGTATTAAAATATTTAACATAAAAAATTAAACAAAACACATTCAGAAAGCATGACTTCTTTATAAAGGTTTAGGAGAACAGATTATCATCTAAGTGGGCATATTCCAACTTGTGCCTTCTGAGGCATGAATAACTGCTGTGGATTTGTGTTTTTCTTTTTTTTTTTTCCTTGACTTTTCTTCTTCCTCTTCTAACTTCCCAGCTTCCCTGAGTGCAGTATAATTGTTATAAAAGCAAATCAATAAGCACTTGAAACATTGGCCGTTGTACAAAGAATTGTGCTTCTATTGGACATCACTTTAATAACATCTAATGATTATTTCTCCCTCTTTCAGCTTCTAAGGTTTCCCGGCACTTTATCGATTAAAGCCCACGACAGAGTTCAGATTATAATTAAAAATCATCAATGAGCAAACAGAATGCAGTTCTACTTAGCAATCAACTGAACAGATAATCACTAAGTAAGGTGATGTGACCACAAAATATTTCCAATAGATCCAGGTAGAGAATAATTGAAAGTCACTTGATGGGTCACATTTCAGTAGGGCTTCACAGAATCTCAAATAAAGGCTTTTGTATCCTAAGTAAATATAAAGTGTTAAATAGGTAAGCATCCTAAATAAATAGGTAGCTGTAAATCAAACTCCCTCACAACTAAGGTTCTTGACTAGTAGAATCACGGAATGGTTCAGGTTGGAAGGTACCTTAAACTCATCCCATTCCATCCTCTGCCATGGGCAGGGTCACCTTCCACTACCCAGGTGGCTCCAAACCCTGTCCAACCTGGCCGTGGACAATTTCAGGTATGGAGCAGTCACAGCTTCTCTGGGAAACCTGCTCCAGGGCCTCACCACCCTACAGTATTTTTTTTTCCCCTAATATTTAAGATACATTCCTTCTCTTTCAGTCATTTAGTCCTTGTCCTGTCACTACAGTTTCTGATGCAGAATCCCTGCCCAGCTTCCCTGTAGGCCCCTTCCAGATACTGGAAGGTGCTGTGAGGTGTCCACATTCCTTCTCTTCTGCAGGCTGAACAGCCCCAGCTTCCTCCTCCTGTCTTCATAGAGGAGGTGCTCTTGTCCTCTTATCAAGTTCACAACCTCCTCAGCACGGCTTGCTCCAACAATTCCATGTCTTCCGTTGGAGGCACCAGATCTGAGCACAATACTCCAGGTGGGGTTTGACAGGGGCAAAGTGACAAACTCATCTCATACCAGCTGTCTACACTCCTTTGGATACAGTCCAGGATACATTTGGCTTTCTGGGCTCTGAGTGCCTGCAGCTGGCTCATGAGTTTTTCATCAACAATTATCCACAAGTTTTCCTCTTCAGGGCTGTGCTCAATAAACTATCATCATAGTGGACAAAGTTTTGAGATTTTTGGCTTGAGGGTGGCATTATACTCCTCCAGGATTTGGTAAAAAAATGCGAGACTAGGTCTATCAATGTGAGAGGAAAGGACGTAAAACCAGGGAGAGAATTTCCTTTGGATGCTCCCAGCAGTGTGTGTATACTTCTGGAGGTCTGACCTTGAGGGCGTTCACTTATTATCTGTTAACCCAATTTGCTTGTTATAGAAGCAGCAGGTGCTTTCAGGAAGGGGCAAAGTGAAATGTCTGCCATGAAATTCTCCTATGGAGCTAGAATTGAGTAAGGAGAAACCAAGAAGAAGACTTAGGAGCCTGTGGTTGGATAGGGAGGACAAGAATAAACATCAGTTCAAATACTTGGATTTGAAACATGAACACCTCAGAAATGTTCTGACCAGATCCAGCTACAGATTTAGTTGACAAGCTGATATTTACACCACTAAGTATATGGAAGCAATATAATTTAATGAGAAGGGGTAGATAAAGAGTCTCGAGGCTTGAACTCTTTCACACCTGCTGCTTTACGATCTTTTTCTTTACCCATTATGTTTTTCCATAATCAGTATACACATCTGAAAGTTCAATCCTGAGTACCACAATGTGTACTAGATGTTTTATACCAGTTGTTTTTCTTACCTATATTTCAAAGGCTACATTTTAAGAGCTGGAAGCCCTAAATATTGTCCACCCTTTTATCCAGCATTCCACACAAGCTGATTCATAAGATGCACTGGGAATTGCTGAATGGCTTCAGCTTTGTCATAATATGCCAAAAATCCCTTCTATAATTCCTTCCGGTTGTTAAACTTGCATCAAGCTAAATGGTTAAACAGATATAAGGGACGATGTTGCTTTTAATTTTATGGCCTGCCTATGGTGCTCTATGTCGTCTCCAACTCAGTGGATGCTCTAGGTAAATCTGTGGAATGGGGATGAGGGAATCCCATCTTTCTCACAATACATTCAGCCCCTCTGGGAAATCATGTTGGGTACTTTTACGTGAATCACTCTTCAAATCAGTCAATTTGCTGTGTGTCTACTTTGTGCTTCCTCTGAAAAACAGAATGTTTTCTTAAAAGGTAGGACTGTTATCTTTTATTGTGAGGAAAATAAATAAATGTGACCCACTGTCATTCTCCATATACACTTTTCTGAGCTTTCATGAATTATTTACAAACTCATTTTTAGGAACATTAAAACAAATCAGTAGTCCACTTAATTTTAACCTACTTTTTCCTTGCTGTTTACTATGCATTGTCTGGAATCAGTAGATTGCTAACATTTTCAACATCCCTTTTAGTTTCTACCTTTGGTGTGTTCCAATGTGGCATGCCACAGCCAGGAGCCATCCTTCTCATCATCCCAGCAGCAGAGCCTCCCTGACCTTCTAGGAGTTCTCTATCTGTTCAAACTCTGAAAGGTTACTCTCCATCATTATTCTGATAATCAATAAATGGATGAAAAACGTCCATGAAATGCAGACCTAGCAGAAGGATCCTTAGACCTTTTAATTGCTATTTGTATATAAAAAAGTGCATTTAGTGTCTCTTTTCTCAGTTTCTGCATGATTATCTAATCACTTTTTTTTTTTTCCTCCTAGTTTAGACTGATTAACACAGAATTAGGTGTGAAGAACAATTTTTTCTTTTCTACACCAGCCTTCTGGAATTGCTTCACTGAGGAATTTCTAGTTCTGGTAACTGGCATGTGTGCACGTCTGGGCTTGAAATCTGCCTTCAGGGGCCTCCTCTTTGTCCAGGCATATGCTAAAAAGAGCAATGTGCAAGACCTTCTTCTCAAATGGTTGCTGCACTCTGCTGGTCGTCCTTGATGTGCCACAGAAAGCCTGTGTTTATTTGGAAAGTAAGAAAGTAAGGATATATGTGCAAATGCAAATGTAGGAATAAACAGCACCTGTTCTTCCCCATATGTATTATCATGAACCATTCAGTTTCAAGCGAAAATTTGTTGTGGGGGTGTGGGGCTGAATCTGTGAGTCCATCTGATAAGGTATATACTTCCTGTCCCGTGGGGGTAGAAGGGGCACCCCAGTAAGCAACGCTTCAGACAGAGCATTGTGCTTGCATCTATTCAAGATGAAATCACAAGCAGTGTCAGGAGAGAAGCACCCAGTGTGACCATTTGGGGACCTGATCACAGAATCACAGAATGGGCAAGGCTGGAAGGGATATCAGTGTGTCATCTGGTCCCAACTCCCTGCTCCAGCAGGATTATCCCAGAGCACAGGGCACAGGATTGTGTTCATAAGGGTTGGAATATCCCCAGTGAGGGAGAATCCACAGCCTCTTTGGACAGTCTCCCCCAGTGCTCAGTCATTGTCCAGGAGCAGAAGTTCTTCCTCAAGTTCAGGTGGAACTTCCTGGAAATAATTTTGGACCATTGCCTCCTCTATTATTGCTGGGCACCATGGAGAAGGCGAGTCAGCAGAGTTGTCTCATAGGGGGAAACTGCCTTCCTGTTTATACATCAGAAAAGAGGGAAATCCTGTAAGAGCAGAAAACATGTAACAAAACCCAGCATCCAATCTCTCATTTATTTCACCAGAATAAATTATAGCTTGATATCTCCAACATTAGACACTTCCACATTTCCTCAGGTAATATTTGGGTGTTTGTAAAATTCTCCTCTGAGCTGAATCCATGTCCTCTTACATTACAGCTCAAGCTAGGAAATATCACACACCTCATTGTGCTTTTATTTTTTGTGGCAAAGCTACACTTTACTGAGGCAGAGTTTTACCAATAGGTGACACAGTGCTATCAATTAACATTTACTGTGTCTATAGGCTCCTGCTGACTTTAACATGTTGGCTGCTATGTTTGCTGTGGAGCCGCTATTCTCCAATTAGAGTGCATGTTGAGGGGAAGAATTTTGAGTGTAATGGGTCAGCAGCTGGTTTTCCCCAACAGACTTCCAAATGCTGAGCATATTTAAGGCTGTACCACTGAACCACCCCTTGTCAATACTGTGTAGCCTTACACAGTGATAGTAAACAACTGAGGTCCACTGTCTATGCTGCTGGCATTTCTAAAGAGGGCATTTTTCATCTATCTATTCCCCTGCTCTGAGAAGGTCAGGTGTGATCCTGGTCCAGTCCAAAATGAGCAACGCTGCACTAGTCCTGCAGTGAAACTGAAGTGATGAGAAAAGCTAGACAGACACCAAAGAGGGAAGTTGATTGCTGATTGCTGATCTTACATCATTACCTCGGGACTAACTTTGTGTTCACATTTCCATACCTAGAATTCTGCTGCACGCATGTCAGAATAGTACTTTGTCTCTTTTTATCTAGAAACAGTGTTTTTCACATTCTAGGCCAGACCAGATTATGTGTTCATGTTGGTTTTACTGAGATTGAGAGTGGTCTTTCTGAGACACAGCACAAAGTTGTAAAGTCATAGGAGACATACAAAATATTGCTGAATACAAGTGCTGAATACAAGTGCCATGTGTAACCCTTTGGGGTGCCAGATACCTCAAGAGGTACTTGCAGCCCATAGTCCTGTGCTTGTAGATTTCTCACTTGAGGACAAATCCAATTGAGTCTTAGATGTGGCCTTTGGTGTAAAGCAGTTTTGTTTACTCCTTTAACAACATAACACACTTCCTTTATTTGTATGTTCTCAGTGATGATTCCAGAATGCCTCTGAAGTGTGGCACTTGCTGATACATTCATAAAAACACAGAATCATAGAAAGGTTTGTGTTGGAAGGGACATCCAACCATCTAAAGACTATCTACTCCTTCCTGCATTGGGCAGGGATATCTTCATCGTTGGTTCTCGTGTCATGTCCAAGCTCTGATCAGTTGTCTCTTAGGTTGCTCTAGTCAACAGCATGATCCTTCCCAGATGAGTCTTATCCCTCTGAAGGAGTGAAGATCTGCACTATTATTTGCATTGTTCACTTGTTGGGGGTTAGATTTGGTTTTGTTTTTTTTTCTCTTCTCACAGAATTTTTTCCCATAAGTTTCCAAGAAGCTTTAATGACTACTTAGTCAGGACAAAAAGAGTGCTTGAGGGATATGGCAGCACGAAGCTACACCTATTGTTTTTGAGTCCCTGGGAGTGTCCCTCAGACGGGAGAGACGATTAGCTTTGGGGAAAGGCAAAAAGACAGATCTGGGGGAGGGGGAGGCACTCTTGCTTTCAGCGCCGAGGAGGACGGTCAGGCTGCCCTCTGCCTCTGCCTCGTCCTGGGAAAATCTATCGTCATCTGCTGTGTACCCGGGAATCCTGAACTCGTTTTCTCCAGCCTCTCCCACCACCGCCGCTGCTTCTTCGGACCTTTGAGGCTCTCCTGCTACTCTGTAGCCCTGCACTGCCCAGCCCTGCCGGGACACCCCTGCTGTTCCAGCTGCCAGCGCAGACCTCATCTCATCCACCAGCCCGGGACTTTTTTTTTCCTTCCTTCCAGTTCGGCCTCTCGGAGTCCTGCAGGGGCACCCAGATCAAACTGCTCTGGGCTTTTGTAAAAGAAAGCCCTCAAGGTTCTTGGTTCTGTTTATTATTGATGCTGTAGTTGTTGTTTGTTTGTCGTTTTGTCATATATACTAGTAAAGAACTGTTATTCCCACCCCCATACCTCTGCCTGAAAGCTCCTTTAATTTTCCTTTTAATTGGAATAATTTGGAGGGAGGGGATTTGAATTCTCCATCTCTAGGGAGGTCCTGCCCCTTCCTAGCAGATATCTGTCTTTCAAACCAAGACAGACTATTGGCGCCCACTGTGGGGCTTGAGGGCATTGAGAGGAAAAGGAATAACAGTTCTTAAGTGACCTTGTGCACTGGGTATAGAAACCTCCCTAAATAGCATCATGTGGTCTAGCTTACCTTGGTTTGGGTGGCATGTGGTTGTGGCTGTGTTTCTCCCATTTGCAGGCCCTTATTTAAACATGGGCCCTATAACTAAGGCTACTGTGGCTGTTATCCAGTTTGCACTATGGGTTAATAAGGTGAGGAATTCATGGATTTTTAACTTCCTCTGGAAGGCAGGCACATGGATACATGGCTATCACACTCTAAGTGTTTGTTTGTGGGGTTACTTTAACAGTGGTACCTATTGTAAGGAAATGACACCAGGGGAAATTTTTTCCCAACCCTTTACTCAGCTCTTTGGGTCTATTCCACCAGTTTTTGAAGGGTTTAAATCCTCTCTGAATGCTAATGATATCATACAATGGCTAGTATTGCTCACAGGCCTATTCTATTTAATATTCCGAGATAAGGGGAGATTGGCCTGGATAACCACCCTGATACCTACCCCAGAGAATAAAGATACTACCCTAGAGACTGAGAGTGCTGCCATGGAGCCTGACACTGCCCTAGAGACTGGGGATGCTGCCCCACCACCTGACCCTGACATAAAGCCCACCTCAGGAATGAACCACCCAGATTGGGTGGGAGTCCTGGTGAAGGAGATGGGCAAGATGCTGAAGGAGCACACTTCCCTAGTGGTGGCCTCATTAGCCCCAGCTGCTGGCAAACCCTCCCCCTGCCCTGAAGAGGAAGAGTCTGAAGGTGCAGCAGTGGAACCCACAGACGTTACAACTGTCCAGGTTCCAGCTGAACCACAGGGGCAGTCACAGCCAGCAGCAGTTGCCCCTGTGGAAAGGAAGAAATATAAGGTGAAATCAGAGCACCCAAGTGATAAGGATAAAAAAGGAAGGCCCTCACAACCCACAGGGGAGCCAGAAGTTGAGATCATCACCGAGTCCCTGTCATATGAAAATCTCCGTACTCTGCAAAAAGATGTTGCACGACGGGGACGTGAGCCTTATACAGCCTGGTTACTTAGGGTCTGGGACCTTATGGGTAGAGGTGTGCAACTGGATGGTGGTGAGGCAAGGAATATGGGACCCTTGACCCAAGACTCAGGTGTGAATCAGGTATTTGTAAGGGAGCAAGGACCCCTTCACCTTTGGGACCGGCTTTTAATGAGTGTAAGGGAGAGGTTTGTCCACAGAGACAGAATGCAGGAGCACCACCTTAGCATGCGCTGGAAGACTGTTGAGGAAGGGATCCAACAGCTGAGAGAAGTGGCAATACTGGAGGTGGTTTTTGGGAGGGATGGACAGCATAACAATGACCCCGACAACGTCAGGTGCACAGGGCAAATGTTGTGGAATCTAGCAACTAAAGGGCCATCTGAATATAAAACATTCATGTCAATGATTAATGCTGATACCAGCCGAGTGACTGTAGGTTCTGTAGCCAGCAAGCTTAGAAATTTTGACAGTATGATCAGTGGCCCAATGCAGACTCAGGTCTCTGCCGTGGTTAAAGAACTCCAAGAGGAGATAAGGGAGGTGAGGGAGGAGATGAGGAGGAACAGTTCCCATGTGGCACCGGTGCGAGCCACAGGCCCCAGAGTCAGAACCCAACGTCCTTCAGCTAGAGAGAGAGAGTACATCCCAAGAGCTGACCTGTGGTCCTTCCTGCGTGACCATGGGGAAGACATGGGAAGGTGGGATGGGAAACCCACTTCTGCCCTAGCAGCACGGGTGCGTGAGCTCAAAGAGAGAAACACTAACCGAGGGGGTTCCACTAGAATGAAGGTAGCCTCAGCCTCCCATGACCAGGCTGTCAGGTATTACAGAAATGAGGATGCTCTGTCAGACCCCCTTGAAGGAACCTCTACTATGTATACACAGGAAGAGAGTAGTAACCGGTGCTAGAGGGGCCCTGCCTCTAGCCAGGAAGAGGCACGGGAAAACCGAGTCTTTTGGACTGTGTGGGTTCTATGGCCTGGCACATCAGAGCCACAGAAATATAAATCTTTGGTTGACACCGGTTCTCAGTGTACCCTAATGCCGTCAGAACATGAGGGAGCAGAACCTATTTCCATTGCCGGGGTAACAGGGGGATCACAAGAATTGACTCAGTTAGAAGCCGAGGTGAGCCTGACCAGGAAGGAGTGGCAGAAACATCCGGTTGTGACTGGCCCAGAGGCTCCGTGTATTCTGGGCATAGACTATCTCAGGAATGGCTATTACAAAGACCCTAAGGGGTTCAGATGGGCTTTTGGAATAGCTGCTGTGGAGGCAGAGGGCATTAAGAAATTGAACACCTTGCCTGGATTATCAGAGAACCCATCTGCAGTAGGACTCCTGAAGGTAGAAGAGCAACGAGTACCTGTTGCCACCTCGACAGTGCATCGCCGGCAGTATCGGACGAATCGAGATGCTGTGATCCCCATCCACAAGATGATCCGAGAGCTGGAGAGCCAAGGGGTGGTCAGTAAAACCCACTCACCCTTCAACAGCCCCATTTGGCCTGTGCGCAAGTCTGACGGAGAATGGAGACTGACTGTGGACTATCGTGGCTTGAATGAAGTGACTCCACCGCTGAGCGCCGCTGTGCCGGACATGCTGGAACTTCAGTACGAGCTGGAGTCCAAAGCAGCGAAGTGGTACGCCACAATCGACATTGCTAATGCGTTTTTCTCCATTCCTCTGGCTGCAGAATGTAGGCCTCAGTTTGCTTTCACCTGGAGGGGCGTGCAGTACACCTGGAACCGACTGCCCCAGGGGTGGAAGCACAGTCCCACCATCTGCCATGGACTGATCCAGGCTGCACTGGAAAAGGGTGAAGCTCCAGAACACCTACAGTACATTGATGACATCATTGTGTGGGGGAACACGGCAAGGGAAGTGTTTGAGAAAGGAGAGAAGATCATCCAGATTCTCCTGGAAGCTGGTTTTGCCATCAAAAAGAGCAAAGTCAAGGGACCTGCCAAGGAGATCCAGTTCCTGGGAGTAAAGTGGGAAGATGGGCGGCGTCAGATTCCCATTGAGGTCATCAATAAGATCACTGCGATGTCTCCACCGACCAGCAAGAAGGAAACACAAGCTTTCCTAGGCGCCATAGGCTTTTGGAGAATGCACATTCCCGAGTACAGCCAGATTGTGAGCCCTCTCTACCGGGTAACCCGCAAGAAGAACGATTTCCATTGGGGCCCTGAACAGCAGCAAGCCTTTGCCCAGATCAAGCAGGAGATCGCTCATGCAGTAGACCTTGGCCCAGTCAGGACAGGACCAGAAGTGAAGAACGTGCTCTACTCTGCAGCCGGGAACCATGGCCTGTCCTGGAGCCTTTGGCAGAAGGTGCCTGGTGAGACTCGGGGTCGACCACTGGGATTCTGGAGTCGGAGCTACAGAGGGTCTGAAGCCAACTACACCCCAACAGAGAAAGAAATCTTGGCTGCCTATGAAGGAGTCCAGGCTGCCTCAGAAGTGATTGGCACAGAAGCCCAACTCCTCCTGGCACCCCGACTACCTGTGCTGGGGTGGATGTTCAAAGGAAAGGTTCCCTCTACCCACCATGCCACCGATGCCACATGGAGCAAATGGACTGCCCTCATCACTCAGCGCGCCCGTATCGGAAACCCAAATCGCCCTGGGATTTTGGAGATAATCACAAACTGGCCAGAAAGTGAAAACTTTGATCTCACAGATGGAGAGGAACAAGAGCAAGTGACACGTGCCAAAGAAGCTCCACCGTATAATCAGCTGCCAGCAGAAGAAACGTGCTACGCTCTTTTCACTGACGGTTCCTGTCGCATCGTAGGGATGAACCGCAAGTGGAAAGCAGCCATATGGAGCCCCACACGGCAAGTTGCACAAGCCACTGAAGGAGAAGGTGGATCAAGTCAACTTGCAGAACTCAAGGCTGTTCAGTTGGCCCTGGACATTGCTGAAAGAGAGAAGTGGCCAAAGCTCTACCTCTACACTGATTCATGGATGGTAGCCAATGCTCTGTGGGGTTGGCTGGAAAGGTGGAAAAAGGCCAACTGGCAGCGTGGGGGAAAACCAATCTGGGCTGCTGATGAGTGGAAAGACATTGCTGCTCGGGTAGTCAAGCTACCTGTAAAAGTCCGCCATGTAGACGCCCACGTCCCCAAGAGTCAGGCTAATGAGGAGCACCGAAACAACGAGCAAGTAGATCAAGCCACCAAGATAGAAGTGTCAAAGATAGACCTAGATTGGCAACACAAGGGAGAGTTGTTCCTAGCTCGATGGGCCCACGACGCCTCAGGTCATCAGGGCAGAGATGCCACCTATAAGTGGGCACGAGACCGAGGGGTGGATCTAACCATGGACAGCATTTCTCAGGTTATCCATGACTGTGAGACATGTGCTGCAATCAAGCAGGCTAAGCGAGTGAAGCCCCTATGGTATGGCGGGCGGTGGTCCAAATACAGGTATGGGGAAGCCTGGCAGATTGACTACATCACCCTTCCCCAAACCCGCCAAGGCAAGCGCTACGTGCTGACCATGGTGGAAGCCACCACGGGATGGCTGGAAACCTACCCTGTGCCTCACGCTACTGCCAGGAACACCATCCTGGGCCTGGAAAAGCAAGTCCTGTGGAGACATGGCACCCCTGAGAGAATCGAGTCAGACAATGGGACCCATTTCAAGAACAGCCTTATAGCAGCCTGGGCTAGGGAACATGGCGTTGAGTGGGTGTACCATATTCCTTATCACGCACCAGCAGCCGGGAAAGTTGAACGGTGCAATGGCCTGCTTAAAACCACCTTGAAGGCATTGGGTGGGGGGACTTTCAAAAACTGGGAGATTAATTTAGCAAAGGCCACATGGTTAGTGAACACTCGAGGTTCCACCAACCGAGCAGGCCCTGCCCAATCTGAGCCCCTGAGAACAACAGATGGAGATAAGGTTCCAGTAGTACACATGAGAGGTATGCTGGGAAAAACTGTTTGGATTAATTCTGCCTCCAGCAAAGACAATCCCACCCGTGGGGTTGTCTTCGCTCAGGGACCAGGATGCACCTGGTGGGTGATGCAAAGGGATGGAGAGACCCGATGTATACCTCAAGGAGACCTTGTTTTAGGATGAACTACCCACATCATGTGTCTGTACCCATATCTGTATGTATAGATGTATATAATTTAGGACATGCATGTGTATATATATATATATATATTTTGAAGGTTTAAATTCAGTGTAGTAGGTTGGTATGGAAAAAAATTCGGGGTGGATGATGTTGGGGGTTAGATTTGGTTTTGTTTTTTTTTTCTCTTCTCACAGAATTTTTTCCCATAAGTTTCCAAGAAGCTTTAATGACTACTTAGTCAGGACAAAAAGAGTGCTTGAGGGATATGGCAGCACGAAGCTACACCTATTGTTTTTGAGTCCCTGGGAGTGTCCCTCAGACGGGAGAGACGATTAGCTTTGGGGAAAGGCAAAAAGACAGATCTGGGGGAGGGGGAGGCACTCTTGCTCTCAGCGCCGAGGAGGACGGTCAGGCTGCCCTCTGCCTCTGCCTCGTCCTGGGAAAATCTATCGTCATCTGCTGTGTACCCGGGAATCCTGAACTCGCTTTCTCCAGCCTCTCCCACCACCGCCGCTGCTTCTTCGGACCTTTGAGGCTCTCCTGCTACTCTGTAGCCCTGCACTGCCCAGCCCTGCCAGGACACCCCTGCTGTTCCAGCTGCCAGCGCAGACCTCATCTCATCCACCAGCCCGGGACTTTTTTTTTTCCTTCCTTCCAGTTCGGCCTCTCGGAGTCCTGCAGGGGCACCCAGATCAAACTGCTCTGGGCTTTTGTAAAAGAAAGCCCTCAAGGTTCTTGGTTCTGTTTATTATTGATGCTGTAGTTGTTGTTTGTTTGTCGTTTTGTCATATATACTAGTAAAGAACTGTTATTCCTACCCCCATACCTCTGCCTGAAAGCTCCTTTAATTTTCCTTTTAATTGGAATAATTTGGAGGGAGGGGATTTGAATTCTCCATCTCTAGGGAAGTCCTGCCCCTTCCTAGCAGATATCTGTCTTTCAAACCAAGACATCACTAAATGTTCAGAAGAGTGCCAATAATCTCTGTTAAAAACTCAATCAGTTGCTGCAAGTCAAGGACAAAAAGAGTACACAGAGAAAGGAATCACAACAGAGTCTGCAAGTTTCATGCCGAAAATATGTTGGTGCCCTGCCTAGCCTGGAGTCAATGGGACCTGACAAGAATTTACTGATACAAAGTTCTGTGTGGCATGAAACAAGAGTGACAAGAACATCCTGACTACACAGCTTAGTTAAAAAATCTGCAATGCATCTTCTCTAGAGTCTCTTTTTCTGTTATTTTCAGGATGATGGAGAGGATTGAAGATCAACAACACAAGTGTGTTGTCATTAAAAACACCAGGTGTTATTAACAATGAGTCTAAGTCTGAACTCTCATGTTTGAAAGTCTGCTCTGTTTTGGTTTATTATTCTCGCTATCTTTGACATATCTAAGTCTTGTGCAAATTTGCAGAATAATACAATATACATTTGAAACCCAGGATTCATCCAACTGGAAACTAACAGAACTGCAATACATGTAAAATTTGGGAGATCCTACTTTCCAGAAAACAGACAAATATTCAGAAGCACAAAGCATATTTTTGCTATCAAAGCAAGGTAGTTTAATCTATATGCTCATGTGTGTATGTCACTTGAAATTATAGGTGAGCCAAATTACCCATAAATTATCTGGCTGGTCAGTGAACCACAGGGGCTGGCATTTCCCAGATGCTGTGAACATTTTCCCATTCACCTCACTTTCATTTTATTTAAAATAAACTATTTGACATCTAAAATGACTGAAGTTATTGCAGATGAAAAAAAAAACAACTTTAGGATGTACACTTTAGGATATAAAGTCTTCTGCTTATTCTTGCTATTCGTGTCAGCCTGTAAAAGGACATGTTCTGATTGATATAAACTATTATGCCACACATGAAAAAAAAGGTATTAGAGGTTGAACAAGGTGCATTGTTGCTGATTATTCACCCATTACTCTAATATATTGAGCAAGCACGTCGTCTTGATATAATACTTTTAAGCCTGATATAATTCTACTGATATCCGTGTGAAATTTTTTATTTCCGTGGCTGTTGGATCAGACCTTAATGAAATTGTAAAAGCTCCCCATTTGTTTAAGATATGCTCAGAAGCAAATCAAAGCAAGAGGCTTCCCTAAACCCTTTACAAAAAGCCTTATAAGTAGCATAGATGAAGTCAAAACTCTGCACAGCCACTTCCCTTTGTGGTCTCTAATAATAATATATTTGTGAATAATCCGTAATTAAATGAGAAGAGCATAACATTAATTATTTCACTAGATTGTTAATCAGCAGGGTATTCTATGCCCCCCTCTTCCTAGTAGCTAACCTGTCAGGGTCTAATAATTGTTGCCATGAACAGGGTTGGGTTAAGGTCCCCGAGGAATGCCAATTCTCTTGTTCCATTAGTGAGAGCACATATAGATCATTTTCAGTACTAATCTAGGGCTAAAATCAATTATGTCTCTTGTATTTAAAAATTAAATTGACTCACCATGGGAGTAGGATAAAGGGAAAAAATACATTCCTCCTATTATGTGTAATTACAATTGTAAAACATTTTCCTTCGAAATGTAATTGCTGCCTATAGAGACTAAAGCAGGAGAGCTTAAACTGTTTAGCTGACACATTCAGTTGTCTTTCAGGTTTTCCTTTGGATTATTTAATGTAATGAAACAGTCTTATGGACTTCTTGACTTTTAAAGGCTCTCCGAAACAGCTCAGGGTTTAAGAAAAACAAAAAGAAGTCTGTACAATTAATTAATTCTATCATCTTATTAAATATGTGATGAGAGTAATTTATTCTTATATATATTCTTACTCTTTCAGGAAGAAAAATGATCAGCTACCCATAGCCTAAGAGTTTCCATTTTCCCAAATAGTGTATAGCTTTCTGCCTATATCTGGCTTTTCTTTTCATTATTGAGTTCTTATGAGGCTTTCAAGGGTAGTTAATCAAAGCTATGCAATATGTATGACCTGTCACTCAGGGACAAGGCTTTGAAGGTCACCAGAGTGTGTAACATTTGTCCTTTCCTGTGCTGGGCAGGAACACAGTGAAGAACAGCGAAGACCTGGTTCTACAGGATGGCCATGTAAGATATTGCACAGATACTCCAGTCTGGGGTCACTATTTATTATCAATTTTAGGTTTTCTGCAGTCTGTCTTGTTGGCCATTAGTAGCAGGTCTGCACATCCACCAGCTATATATGCTACAGAATGAGTTCTTTACAGCATAAGGAACTGCTGATGGGGAAACTTGCCTTCCTGTTTACAAATATATATAGATCTCTGAAAGAATCTTGAGTAGCAACAGTACAGAAATAACCTGCATCACTCTCCATGCTAATCATGTCCTGATCTTATAAAAGATTTGTACAATATCTGCCCCTTCCCTAAACCAGTGGAAAACCAGGAATATGATTTTGAGGAGGGCAGTGTCTCTATCTTCATGGACAATATTCAAGCTCCCATTGTTTTTTGACAGCTTTAGAACCCCTAGACCAGTAAGAGGAATTATTTGGAGGAGTATACTCAACAGATGTGTGTGTTTTAAATTTTCTTTTTTATTGTATTATTCATCAAGCCTAGTTATATGCATATTATGGATATGAATGGCTTTCTATACAGTTGCAAGGATGATGCTTTTCTGGACAGCTTATTATTCATGTAGTTTATTTGCCATGTTTAAAAGTAACCTCTGACCTGTGGATTCTATAACGATTGATTAGTCATTTATTAAGACATCCAACAATCCATTATTCATCTTCCATAAATTATTTATAAATGTGCTTCTTATTTGATGCATGACTGCTATATTTAGAGTACATAAATAAGTCAGGAAAAGCTAACTCTTGCAGTGTCCTAACCATAGATAAAGATTATATCAATAACCAATTGATGCAATCTTTATTAATCCAATGGTAATTTTAGTTCAAATTAATATTTAGCATTAAAACAATGAAAGATTCCACCTCTGTCTCTTGCAAGTCAACCAGACAACTTATTTTAAATTGTTTTTTAAAATACAGAGGTCCATCTATTTTTGTCACCCTGACTGGAAATAAACACTAATCTTTGATTTGTGTGAAATTAATTCTCTGTTTTTCAAGCACTGGCAAACTCCATTACTTCACAAATTTTCTACATAGACATGACAAGGTATTTACTCTTTTTTTTTTCTTTTTTTTTTTTTTTTGTAGCTGTGTGAAAAGGGGGAAGTGAATCACAAGCATGCTGAAAATCCATGGGTGGTTTGACTTCAGCCTGATTTAATAAACTCAGTTTTTTGAGACTCATGAAGGATTAATGAATGTGAGACGGAAATGATTGTGCCAGTGGGAAGCCAACAAACTTCTGGGTGTTCATCTAATGTCCTGTCTTACCTTATTCTGATTCATCATGCAATGCCTGCGTCAACTGACTTTATATATTTTTCTGAGTTTTATTCACACCATGTCAGGTAAAAAAATCCTTTTTTTTTTGTTAATTTCTATTTGATAAAAATATACCCATTTCCAGTCCTTTTTCAGAGCAGAGTAAATCTAAGATCCAAGAAGCAGTCTTTGCACTTGAAGAAAAGGGTGGTTGGTACTGGTTTTTCGCAGGCCATTGTTTTTATTTTAACTAATTCTTTAATTGAAGAAAGATGTTATGGAGTACTGACCACAGCTCTTAGATTGGAGAGACCTTGAGAGATCCCAAACATAAATATCAGAGCACTGAACTGCATTATACATTATGTGACAAGCCCACATAGAGAGCCTGGTGGAGTCATAGTTCTGATCTAACTGGAATCGCTTTAAAAACTTGAGACAGCTGGCCACAGTGCAATAATTTATTTCAATTAGAATTAGTTTACAAGAGTGTGAAGTGATCAGACAAGGGAAAATTACTTCAAACTGACAGAGAGTAGGTTGAGGTTGGATATCAGGAAGAAATTATTTTCTGTGAGAGTGGTGAGGCCCTGGTAGAGGTTTCCCACAGAAGCTATGGCTGTCCCATCCCTGGAAGTGCTCCAGGCCAGGTTGGACAAGGCTTGCAGCAACCTGGGATAGTGGAAGGTGTCTCTGCCCATGACAGGGTGGTACAATTAGGTGGCTTCAAAGGTCCCTTCCAACCCAAGCCTTTCTATCATTTTATGAAGTATTGTTCTGAATTTTCACAGCTGAGAAGTGACAGATGTGTTTCAAAGCTCAGGAGAAATCAGAAAGCATCATCATTGCTTGAAAAAAAATCTACATTTTACACCACCTGGATACTACAAGGCACAAGAACTGCATTTTGTGCTACAATCTTTTGCTAACTGTGCCCATTAATAAGATACAATCTCTTAAAAATGAAGAGGAACAAAGAAGAGCCCAAATACAAAAAGGCATCCACTCTTCCTTCACCCAGAGGTGGCCAGTCTGTTTGAATTCTGACCCAGCTGGGCTTGGGAGACAATGGGGAATATTTCACTGCCTCCACATCTTCTGCAGAAAATCATCACTCTCCATTGCTGTCAATATGCAGGTGCCAAAATAGACATTACACAAATATAAGCTTTAGGAATGCAGGCAGACAGACAGCAAGAGTATGACACTCTCTGTCAGCAGGAAGCCATTTTAGAACTTGCACAGTTTAAACAATTATTTTAAATCTCTTCTCATTATAATTGGTGTATAGAATAATGAAAGTGAAAAAGTGAGTGTACCAGGGTGTCTTTTATGGATTATTTCCTTTTGCTCATCCTCACCACAGAAATAAGAAGCAACAGCTTCCAGTGACATCTGACTCCTTTGCTACCTTTAAATGCTTCCTCAGACAATACATTATTGTGTTTGTAACATCTTCCCTGTGGTTCCCACAGCAGCTTCAAAAACACTGCAGTTTGTTGACAAAACAAATGAGCCTGAGACATTGTGATGAAGGACACTCTTCCCCAGAGTTTTCATCCAGAAAGGATCACTGCAGTAGCCACAGACAAGCTGTTTAAAGTAGAGCCAAGATAAGAAATCTGGGCAGTTTGATTGGCTAGACACAGAGACTCTGAATCTTATTTGACTGCAAAATATCTAATTGACCTTGAAGCCGAAACAACTTGTCAGGGCATCTGTTGCTTCAATTGCTCTCTGTCAGCTCCTCAGCTAGCTGTTCCTTTCAGATTCCACCTAAAAAATCTCCAGGCTGGTGGAAGTGTGATAGCTCTGGGCCAGGGTGAGAAGAACTGCATATTCAGGCAGGAGAAAAGTGTATTTGCAGTATTTGCTTTAATTTTTGCATTACCTTTTGTGCAAAATCTAGTGACAGCTACTGAATCAAAAGATATGCAAAACATGAAAAGGAGGTTAAAAAAAAGGAAAAGAAAAAGAAATGCCGAGGCAAAAGGTGGTCAGGCCTATTGTGCATGGATTTAAATGAATAAGCAGTTAATACAAAGACATTTATTGTTATGGAACAATGCACAAATCTAGAGGTAAGTTTAGTTAATTTTGTGACAGAATCTTAGGTGTTACTTACAATGTACAATATACTACTGTGTGGATTATCTTGATTTCATGAGTTTTTTTGAGATTTTGGGTACATGGCTGCTGGGTACTTCAGGTGTCTCCTTTCATCCTTGCAAAAGTAGGAATATTCATATATCAGTCCTGTGGTCTGACTAGACCACTGGTTTTAGCACTCTAAAACCCTTTTTACCCTGGCCCAAGATTTAAACACAGGAAACTCAAAATTTTCCAAGATGCTTTCTTCCATGGCATTTTTATCTTCACTGATACAGGTTTTGATAACTCTCATTTTACTTTTTTTCCGAAATTATGTGTTGACCTACCAGTCAGAGATGTCAAATATGCATCATTTCTTCTTCCTCAGCAGCGTTCTCAGAAGACTGAGGAAGAATGTGTGACCACTATCAGCAGCACCCCTAAGTTATCTTCTCTAGACTAAATAACCTGAATCCCTCCAATCCCTCTGCTTAGGTCATTTTTCCAGACCCCCTCTGACCTCCCTTCCTAATTAGGTTTTCTAAATACCCACACCATACTTTTCTTGAAGTGATATGTTCAAAACTGCTCAGGAGCCTGAAGATAGTAGAAGACATCCTATCAATAATAATACTGTTTAATTTTGATCAATACAAAGTACCTTTATGACATAAAGGGTTGATTAATCTACTGCAGAGAAGTTTCTTTTTCCTGCTCCAAAACCAAGGAAGCTGCACAATGTCAAGTATTTCAACAGCAGGAATTAGTTCAACTTGAAACAAAAAAATCAAGTCCATCCACTAAAGTAATCCTTCAAATCTACCTAAAGTTTTTAAATGGCGTAACCTCACAGTAAAATATCAAATTGTCCCTAATAAGAGTATGAAGAATGCAGTGGACTTAGATACCCAACTTCCTGATGTTTGAACAGAGGTAAGGTGAGATTTACCTTTAACCACTGCTGTTGTGTTTTAGTTTGTGGTGTTGCAGAGCAGTAGGAAATACCTGGACACTTCCATGTACCAAAACAAATTTTCTTCCCTAATCCCCATCATTTGGTTATCTTTCATATTTTTACAAGATATTCAAAGAGGTGAAATTCAAATTTAATTTACTACATCTTAATTATTACCCCACATCCTCTGAGCCTCAATTCATTGTCTGAGGCACTTTGTCTAGTGGAAGATGCCTCTCCTCATGATGGGGGGCTTGAAATGAGATGATATTTAATGTCTCTTCTAACCCAAGACATTCTATGATCATGTGATGATGCTCTTAACTGCAGCACATAAGAGGTAATTTGATTTACCACACAGGCGAAGGAGTTAATCTCAGTTAAAACCTGTATATAAGGTATAGGCAACAAGTTTAATTTACAGAATGAAGATCTCTTAAACTGAAGTGACTTTGTCAAAAGCTTGCTATGAAAGAAAATTTTATTTTCTGAAGTTATTATTCCCCAGTGTTTTTGATTGTTCCAAAGAAGCAGCTAAAAGATAACACTCAACCAATTAGCAAATTAATTTTGGTAACAAAAGTGGTTTGGTATTAGTGGTTAGTCACAATAACTCCCACTTAATGACATCATTGCTGTGACATGTCTTTGTATTAAATTCAGATACCATCAAAGGGAACATGGTCACCTACTTTTTTCTTATTAGGGGAAACTGTGGAGGCAGTCAGGACACTATAATCTCTGAAAGCTAGTAGTTTTCTAGACTAAACAGGGTGTCTGTCACCTAATCCTTACATGACTGCTTTTCAAACAGATATGAGGAAGACACTGCACCTTATATAATGTTAAGAAAATTATTTTTGAGGAGAGATTGTGTTTGTAGTTAAAGAATAAGAAAACTTCTTTCTCCACCTGAAAGTAGTTCAAGAGATTTCCTTTGGGATGTCTAACCAGCTATATCTAGAGATGATGGTTCAGGTTTTCTTCTTGAAAATTAAAGATGTCCAACAACATATGATTAATGACCTACAAGATTAAAATCACCTGATGGATTTTCAACCTTTAAAAATGCATAGAAATAAGAGGAAATTCACACCATTTCTACCATGCCTTGCTCTAGTCTGGCAGCCAATGTCAGATCAGAAAGCAATTACATTTGAAGAATATTCTCTCTTTTGAGGAGCTTTTATGGGGAACTTTAACAGACCGGTAAATTGTTCATGGACTAGTATGACCACTGTTTAAGCACAGTATGTGTTTTATAAGAAATAAGCAACATGTGATGCCTTGAGAGGCTGAAACAGAGTCTAGACAGAGTCAAAGGAACAAAGTGAGTATTTATTCAAAACCATGCCCTGGCATCCCCAGAGCCACAGAAGTCGCCTTGCCCGGGTGTTTCCAAGATGGTGACAAGGGGCTTGTCCCGAGATCTTACTCCTTTTACATGTTTCCATTCATTTACATATAACAACCCACTGTGCAGTCAACAACCCCAAATCACAGAGCACCATCCTCCCTGCTTGCCCTTCTCTTCCACATTGTTTATGCTCGGGCCTGGAGCTTGGAGACAGTGTCCTTGAATTCCCCACCAGGACAAGACTGCCCTACCCCCATCCCCCTGTGAAGAGATCCCAGCACCACTCAATGCTATCAAACAAAACAGAACAGAAGAACCCAACCCTAAGGCATCACATGAGCATTACCTTTCTGAAAAATCCCCTTCCAGGGCAGACTTTTGCTGTTCCAGTTGTGGAGTTGCAACCAGTGCTGGCCGTGGAGTATCACAGTTGCATTTATGGGAGTCAGAGCTTCTACTGCAAGCTCGAGATCTTTTAAAGGTGTAACTGCACTGCAGTGGGCACACTTTGCCTCTGAAAGCCACAGAGACCCTTCTGGGGATGGACCCTGCTGAGATTTCTGTGTGCGAATTAAAGCATAAAAGTTATACAAAGGGACTGAGAGACTTTAGAAATATGAGCAGGAAACAGTGAAAAGAGATTCAGCCTGGAAGAGAGGAAAAAACCTAACATCTAATGCCTCTAGAGAGAGGTGTGCAAAGAGGTAATCTGAAGCAGACATTTGGCAAATGGAAGATGTGATATTTAGGCTGCAATAGTGAAGGAAACCTGTGGGGTGACAACGAGCCATTTCCCTGGTAGTAAAACACAGGCAAAGGGAATAGAAGAGTGTGAATGTGCTTTTGGAGAGTCCTTCAAGGGAACATGACATCATGGCTCAGAGAGGAGGGACAAGCTGTGTCACTCAGCCAGGCTGGAATAATAATCATCCAAAACCATTGTTACAATAAAAAGACTGAGGACAAACAGTTGTATTAAGAGAAAAAATATTGAAAAGCAGAAAGTGTCTGAGGGAGAAGTGTCTGATCAGACAGTCAAGAAGCAAGAGGGAGAATAACAATTGTCAGCACAAGGTGGAAAGCTGTGGATACTGTGAAGGAAGGAGAATTTTTAAGGATGGTCTAGGGGGACCAGGCAGGAGAAATAGAAGAAACTAAGCACACAAGAAAAAAAATTAGGCTGAATGAAGCAATTAACAGTTCTTAATAGAGAAGGCTATTAGACGAGGAAATGTCCTCCTAGGAGACACAGCTGTAAGCTCTTCAGTGCAGGCACCATGACTGCTTATATGTTTGCACTGTACCCAACACAGCTGGGATCCTGATCTTTATTTGATCCTGTGGGTTCTGCAGCAATAGAAATAACAAACAGCAATAATTACACACTGTGGTACAGCTGTGGGGGACACGCGCTGAGGCTGAGCTCTCCTCTTGGCTACACTCAGCTGAGGTCAATGGGATTGTTTGGATACAGGCTGGTGGCGCTAACAGGACCATTTCACCTGGTTCATGTGTAAAAATAAAATATGCGTGGTTTCCTGCTATGAAATCTACCAAATTACTCTTTGTTGTAGAGCCCTGCAGGCTGGACATTGTCTAGTTACACAATGGGGAATATTTCATGCCCAAAGAACTTGTGTGATAGGGTTCACTGGTAGATGAGCAGAGCCAGAGCCTGGAATGCCAGTAAGAGTTCCTTCAAAGCAATAAAAATTCCTAGAAGCTGCAAAGCAGAAATTATCTCCTTCAAAACGGAGCAGGTACAGCCTTTCTTCCCCATCACCTACATTTCAGGTAAACCCTGGTTTGATTCCTGTTCCAACAGACAGGAGGGAATCAAGAGAACAGACCCTGACATAAGTCCTTTCATTTCTGCAGAAACAAGGATCCTAAAGACCATGCAGACAAGGCACCCTGGTAGTGCAGTAGCTTGGGAGCAGTGGGTTGGAGACACTTCTGTGGTGGGTTACATGGATATGATAGCCTTCACTGACAAGAACTTGGTACTTTTCTCTCTAAAGTGCTGCCTTGTTTTTCTCTGGATGCATTATGATTGTTATTATGATTGTTATTATTATTATTATTACTCTTTTAATGGCTTAAAGCTAAGAAGAACTTTGGCTTGTCAGAAAACTGAGCAATTGATGAAATAGCAGTTGATGACAGCAGTCCAATTCTAATAATTTCCTGTCTTTGTTGGTATTGGGGTGTACTTTAGCAAAATTACTGCAATAAGTGATGCATTTTCCTTCAGCTTTATCTCTGACTTGTGTGCATCTAAGAAAGACCCAGAAGTGGGTTTGTCAGATAAAGTGTCAGGAATAACCATTATGAAATGCAGAAAGTCAATTTGAATGTCAACAGGAAAGGCATGGGATGCAAGCTTTAAAGAGCTCCACTTTGAGAAAATGAGGGCACCACATTGTGTATCCCTGACTAACTGCTCATGTTTCAAGCTGTAGAAGAATGCCACGTTTTGATGGGTTTTTTTATTTCACACTGATTTTTGTTATTTTAGACCACAGGATCCCCAAGATTCTTGCTGAAGCTACATAAGTCAGAAGCAAAGGCTTCCCAAAACCATGAATTCTCTGAACATCCAAATTATATTGCTTAAACTTTCTCATTTGTTTGGAAATAAACTGTATTCTGTAACTATTAGGTTGGAGAAAGTCTTCCTGTGATGTAATATTACATAATATTTTTTTTAAGGGGAAGTTATTGGGAAGAAATAAAAGAATTGTTATTTTACTTTTTGAGGCTGTAAATACAGTGAGTGAACAGATGAAGTAACCTGCCTGGATTATAGGAGCCGTGGGACACCACTTCAGCTTGGCTTCACTCTTTTTGATAAATCACCAGAAAGAAAAGAAAAAATAATGAACAACAAATGGCTTTAAAATTGATCACTAAACCCAGTGAAGCTCTCTGTATCTCACTTAGCTCAAATCATGTTGTGATACTGGAGAGATGTATCATACATAATGACCTGCCTTAGGAGGAGACTGATGCATACAGGTCATTGATTAAACATAGTGGTTTTATCATTAATGCTGAAACCAATACCAAAGTGACCACCTTCATACCTGACTCAGAGATGATGCTCTGGCTCCTGGGTTTTCAAATCTGGTGCCATATGACCATAAAGAGGTAGTTTATATGGGTTTTTCTGTCTCTACTTACCTGTATTTGTTCCACAAATACCTTTCTCCTGCAGTACTGCCACTCAGTAAATTCCTAGCTCTGATTAGCTTCCTGACATCAGCCCTGTGTTTCCATCATTTCCTCTCACAGCCTGCACAAAACAGACACTGTTGAGGCATGATTCATCCACATTTGAAATGTCTGTTTTAGGATAGGGTGACTCGTGCCTGTTTCTCTCCATTGACTATAAAGGGAGACAAGGGTGACTAATCGAGATGTAGATGTCTGTGGTGCAGACATCTAACATTAAATGAGATGAATGCCACTCTCAGAGCCAGCTCATGTCTGACAGAAATGGTGACAGCCAGCTGGGTCCACCAGAGCTTTGGCTCTGGCACAGCAGTACGTGAAAGAAAACTGCTTCCAATGCTATTTCAAGACCAGATAACCCTCTTATGGTGTTCAGAGCCCAAGTCAATTAGCACAGAGGACACAAGCCAGCCCCATGAAGAGCCAGGGTATCTCTGCATGTTTCTCTTGGATTAAGTAGTTCTGGGGAGTCTGGTATAGGGACAAAGCACAGTGACTCAGGTTTAACATCATTTTTGCTCAACCATAGCACTGACCTTGCTGTGCTTAAGCTGGCTCCATGCAGAGATTCTTGTGGATGTCTTTCCACGTTTTAAAGCAGCAGTGATGATCAATGCATTTCCACAACAAGTCATCTGTAAAATCACACTTGCATCTTGAATCTGCAGAAAATTTATAGGAGTAGATTTTGTGACAATATGCTGAACTCTGGAGGCATTAATGCTTTTAATGCCCATTTTCTCTGATATTTATTTATATTATGACAGGCCTTATTATATAAAACACCTGTCTGAATAGGCTGAATGGTCCAATTTTAAACTCATTTCACTTCAGAGAAAAAAATGCCATGTTCAGCTAGTCATAACCAGAATATTACTTTCTACTTGAAACCCAAGAAAACTTAAAGTAGATTGTTTGAGTCTGGAATAAAATCACTGAGACTGTGTAATGACTGAGAAGTAGTCACATTTAATCTCTTCTTAGGATCCACAGACTCATTAGCTGGACTAAAGTCTTGCAAAACATGATGGAAATGACCACAGCCTAGTTTTTCTAATTCTGCAGTTACTGGGATAATTACTTTTCCATCTTACTTGTAGATCCTTTAGTGCTGAAACTGTGCAAGCTGAACTCTCAGGGATGCCAGAATATCACTGAAATGTCTAAAAACAGATATTTCCTCCATTTCCAGAGAACGTCATGTAGTCCCTGGAACTCTCTCTGTCACCACCCCTCATCTTAATCAAGCTTTTGAGGGAACTGAAAAATCCACAGATAAAATTTACAAGGAAAAAAACCCAACACTAAACATAAAAAAAAAAAAAAAAAAAAACCACAATTCATTGAAAATACATACCTATACTCTCAGCAACAGTAAATGCCATTTTTTAAGAATGACATTTTGGAGGCTGTTTACCTCCATAATTTTGAACAATGTTACTGCCCAAACATATAACTTGCCCAAGACTGAACACTGAATTTTGAATAAGTCATAGAACTAAAATCTTCTTTGTTTACTTCATTCTGAAAAATGTTAGTTGTACCTTAAATGTGTCAGGAATTTTTTAAAAAAACCCTTGAATGACGTTTCAGTTTTCCTGACATTTTTGTATAAGTGAGTCATTGAAAACCCCAAACTTACAAAGTTTAATTTTCTTGGGTTTTTAACTGCTAACCAAACTTGGAGGGGGTTGGCCAGCCAAGCTACATCTTCTGTTCTCCACTCCTTATTTGTTTAGCTTGTGAAAACAGGAATCAATTTATGTTTTCAATAAAAATATGAGAATAAATATTTTATTTCTACAGACAACTCTGTCTTAGGTTAAGCGCATTTTTCACCAAAGGCAACATTTTAAGTGAAAATGTACACAGAATAAATGTGCTGTTAACACGAAGTCTGAGCAGAGGATAAGATGAATGATTGCTTGTGTAGGGTGATGGGAAGAACCAACAAGGACAGCAGAATAGTAATTGATGGAAGTGATGACTAAACCAGTCTTATTTCTAGCAACAGGGGTATAGAGAAAAACAAAGACACATTTAGGAGATATTACACAGACATAAATGACAGGATTTGGACTCTGAATATGGAATTCTGTAAGAACACACTGGCTTTTGAATTAAGCCATCCATCAGTGTGGTGTCTTCATAAGGAAATGAAGCAAAAGCTGCTTCATATGCATCTTCCCACTAACAAAATTATAGATCATTACCCAGGAAACAGATCGTCAGCTGACAGATCAGTTACGAGGAGAGTTTCCCACAGCACTGAGTACGGTCAAGGAAAGAACTAAAACGTGTGCTAAAGTTCATCCATCCATCAGACAAACAGAACTAAATAACCCCAGTGTGAGAGTAACTTAGTAGCTCCAAAGTTTTAATATATTTATCCTCTCCATCGTGCAGTTGACAGTGCCATCTATTATCCTTGATTTACGGGAAGGAACTTAAACACATTTAGATTAGGTTTCTAGTTATTTTTATTTTATTTTGAGGGTCTGGGGTTGTAGATCTGGACTGTACAGTGAAGCACGACACAGAGAGACCTGAAATGCTCAGGTCCAGCCAGCTCAACCTGCTGATGAGCAAGGCTTGTTAACATGGGCACTAATGGCAGCATTCCCTAGTGCTGCAGGGATGCTGGCAGCCCTGAAACAGAGCATTCTGAAGAACTCATGGACACCCCACAGGATAATCTGAGCTAGAAGAGCAATGGCATCCACAGTGTAGATTTAGTTATCTTTGCAAGTGATGGTCACCCATCACTTCTCCAGAATGCAGCAAGACTTTATTGTTGCCCAATATCAAAAGACAAAACTCTTGTGACAGTGTTAAAACAGTAAGATAAAAAGGTCTTTATTTGGAACTTCCAGGTGACTCTGTGGTAGTTATGGGCACTCCTGGCATTGGATTTCTGCAGTTTTTATATGTTTAACTTCTTAGCATATGTAACAAATACAGTCCAGTTAGAAGAGAAGGTTTGGTAATTTTTCCCCAGACAGTGCCCTATTGGAGTTGGAAAATAGTGTCGTATTGGAGGGCAGAAAAAATATCAGGAGCTATACAACCATGTAACATCAATTTACAAAGCTACAAATCTATGAAAAATTTATAGAAAGCAAAAAATCTTTAGACATCATTATGATTTCAACACTATTATCCTAATGAATGGATGACTTGTCTTCAAGGAGCTGGATAGAGAGTACCTTTGTCTTTACTTTGCTTACTCATATCTATGATCAGAGATGCATGTTCCCAGCTTCTTGCTGTAACTGGGGCTGAGACATGGAATCATGGAATACACTGAATTGGAAGATGCTTATATGGATCACCAAGTTGTTACTACAGGTAGGGATTCCTCAGAAACTGAAGAAAAACTGGAGAAAAACAGAAGAAAAAGTTGCAGACATTCTAGAAACACAGAAAATTCCATGACACAAAACAAAAACAAAACAAAAACCAACAAAAACAACTATCAAATTCTCTCTTTTTCCTTTTTTTAAAAACTTGTGATTAACTCTAGACACAAACTCTAGAAAACCATTTCAGCTAACAACAACACATTAGACAGGAGTCAAACTTTACATTGCAGCCCTTAGTGATCAACAACTGACTTGAGCATTAATGAACTAATTTTCCATTAGGTAACAGCCAATAGATTGCTGCACTCTTATATTGTCTCTGTGCTCCAATGTCCTAGTTTTCTCCAACTGCTAATTTAAAATGCTTTTCACTGTTGCAAAGAGTGTAGTTAACTGCTATAGAACAATTTTATTGCCCTAAAACAGTCATATATTTGCATTCATTACTATGAGTCTTAAAACCTATTACTGATATAAAAGACAGGATAACAACATGAAGGGTTTGAAGGGCAGTAGATAATAGTCTGGAAAGGGCTCTGAAATGCCTGAAGTATCAGACATAAAAAAGCAATGATAAACAAGCTCATTATTTGTTAGTGATGGTTATGCTGGGAGGAACATTTTTTATATCATTTTTCTCCCTTTTAAAGTTTTATGGAGAATATATTTCAGTCCTAAGCTAAGTATAAATTAAAGATGTTTTACCCAGCTGTTCTGTTAAGAAATAGCAAGAACTAATGAGCTGTATAGTGGCAAAGCTGCTAAGGCAATCTAAAAGGACTCTATAGGGCAATCTCTGAAGTATAAAAGAGAGAAAAGTCCCCTTTCCATAGTAATTTACTCCTTCTCAGACATTTGGGTTGAGCTCAGCTCCACACCACCTTGAGCTATATGTGATCAGTAGAGACAATCCTGTCTTGTCTGTTTTCCCAACCATAAAGGAAAAACATAACTGTAATGCGAAGGGACATTCCTTAAATAAAAAGTAAACTTCTAAATCTTTTGGGATGAAAATTTTTAGGTCAGTTTTCAGAGCCTGATTTTTAAAGTGCTGACCAGATATTACGCTCAGAAGCTTTAGTTAAAGATAGACATGAGCTGTCCAGCTTCTCCAGAAATCAAGTCAGTGAGGACATCTGGCCTGTTGAAAAGCCTGTATTTAAAGACAATATTTTGCTTGAAGTATCTTTGGACATATTGGTAGGTTTGAGATAATGTTTGATAGACAAACCTTCTTCTTCCTTATCTTGAAATTTTCTTCCTCAATTATTAGCTGATTTGTTTTTTTAGCAATAACCACTCATGAAAGCTTGGGATTTCCACACAATCTATTTTAAACATAAGAACCAACACAAAGAACAGCTTGCAGGTGGACATTTTCATTGCTGATAGACATTTTCATCACTTTCTTTACTGATCCCAATGTGAAAAGTTGAATTCTGCTCATTTTAGTTTCTCTAACAGTTGAGACTGAGCAGTTATCTAAGCTATTTCCTTTAACCGTTGCACAGTGTTACTTCTCAAACAGTTGCAGCTTCAAAATCAATAACACAACCAATCCTTACTTATCCCCAGGTTTTGAAACTGTAAATACTGAAACAACTCCAGACTCTCAGCTCCCTCTGGGAAGAAATTGAAAATACAAGTTTACCAGAGCACCTCCTCTTGAAGGATGCCCTGTAGAGATGGGCAGAGGACTTCTGAATTACTCACCTTGAGATTACATACCAAGGGTTTTGCCATTACAAAATTAAATGGGACGAGGAAATTTATCAAATGATTGCAAGTATGAACTCCATTTTTTCTATTCCCTTCCTGAAACGTAAAGAAAAAGCTTACATTTTGTGTATGTGTGGTTAGCTTTTCAAAATTGTTTTTATCTTAGCATGTTTGATTAATCCTCAAAGTTTCTATGATACCTAACATGATTGGGTCCAGACGGCATAAAATTATTAAATAGTTAGCACTGCATTTTCTCTTCACCATTATCATTATTGTTGTCATTATCATCATTCATATTAATATTGTTGCAGTTGTCACTGTGATTAAAGCATACTCATTCCAAAACAAAGTTCTATCAACATAAAGCCTTATTAGGAAAGGATAAATATATGCTTAGTTGGTGCTTGACCTAAATTTTAGCCTCTCTTTATAGCTGATGAGGAGAAATTCATCTGGCCTGGTTTATAAATCCACTTTAGAATACTGTGAATTTGTCCCCAATAAGTTTGGAGACAGAAGGCTCCATTGTAGATGTTACTGTTGGATGACACCCACCTGTTTTAGGAGATGGTCTGGTTCCCAAAGTAATCAGATTTTGTTTTTTTAAATCCACATAAGACACACCAGGAAATTTTTTTATAGTGTTAGCAGAATTCAGAAACCTGTTCCACAGTGATTTTGATTTAACAAACTGCATCTTATATATTATTAGTTTGTCACATAACAGCCCCCTGAATCTGTAGTTCTATAGTTAACAATGAGGAAAAGAAGCTACGAAGGGCCTTCCTCTCCCTATATTTTGTTTATATTAACAAAGTTAAATATTTTGTTTATATTAAACAAAATATAGCCATGCAGTGAAGGTTATTGACAATTGCAGTGAAAGAGAGCAGACAAGTAAAAAAAATGAGGGAAGAAAAAGTAAAGAAAAAAGGAAAAAAGAGAAAAAAAGAGAAAGAATGAGAAAGAGAGAAAGAGAAAGAGAAAGAGAAAGAGAAAGAGAAAGAGAAAGAGAAAGAGAAAGAGAAAGAGAAAGAGAAAGAGAAAGAGAAAGAGAAAGAGAAAGAGAAAGAGAAAGAGAAAGAGAAAGAGAAAGAGAAAAGGAAAAAGGAAAAAGGAAAAAGGAAAAAGGAAAAAGGAAAAGAAAATAATAAAAGTAAAAAAGGAAAAAGAAAAATTAATTGCTGTATTGAATTTCAGTGGTAGTTTTTATCCAGTTGTGCTGGGGCACCTGAACCCACCAATTTGCACTATGTTTTGGACATCTGGGGGTGTGCTTTGGCTTTATACACATGTCAAACCTCTTTTTTAAAAATCATGGACAGGACAAAAGAAAGCTAATAAAATACAGGTAGAATAGAAAAAAATACAGTCCTAAGTTTCCATAAATATTATTCAAAGTTTGTATTACTCTTATATTACAGTTGCAAGGGCATTGCTGTTTTCTTCAGACCTAGAACTGATTTTTTTTTAACTGAAAATAAGCTTTATTAATACGTAATGCTAAAGAGAAAGCAGCCATGAATGGTCTATATGAAACACCATCATCTTAATAGAAGTCGAGATGACTTCAGGTGAGTTGTCAGCTAATCATTTTGTGTTAATCAATCTCACTGTAGTAATGATCAGGTTCAAATCATTACCTAACTCCTTCAAAAGCACAAAATGTTTCAAAGAGATTCAAACATTGCTAAGGAATCAGGCAGACTCTCCAGACAGGACACCAGGGGTTAAAGCAAGTGGGATGCAGTCACAGTATGTAATGTGGTGGGACTGAGGCTAACACAGTCATAGATGGATCACCCAGTCTGCAAACGGTGATTCCTCATAAATCATTATGAAAAATAGACTGGCTCTCCCAGTTCATAAATTCAAGGCAAGTGTCTATTTCCATAAGGCCCAAGCAGACAGGCAGTGTTAGGGATGCAAACATGCCACCACCACATGCAGTAGTTAATGTGTTAGCATTTTAACAAATTGAGCCACTTCACTGGCCTATTTATCAGTTCAAGCTATTTAGAAATGTTGTTACCATATGTTGTCCATTGAAATGAATGCTAAACACTGCATTTATAAATGGTAATTTATGACTCATAAATGTCTCAGCTATTAGAGTCATTCTGCCACTGTGACTGGAATTGATAGCAGTTTCTGCACTTCTTTTTTTTTTTTTTCTTCACTATCCTCATTTCAGGAATATCGTTGATATTAAAGCTTTAGTGCCTCATAGAGGATGTTATTTAAAAGACTGTGTGTATCAGAGAGAGTTTAATTTTGTGTGCTATCAATCTCGTATTGTGATTTCAACTTTTGAGTAAACTTCTAGGACTAAATATTTTTAAAAGGTCCTCTGGAATATAAGAAGTGATCAATTTTCAGTTATAATAAACCTAGTTTAAAAGACAAATAAGGCCCTTTTTACCTTCCCTGCAAAAACCTTTTCCCAGTCTATATTTACCTTGGTACAGAGGAGATGAGCATGAAGTTACAATCCTTTAAATCCCTCCCATGACAAAGTACAAGTGCTCAAGCAGATTTGAGGTTACTTAGTCTTCAAATTAACTTTTGGTAAAAATTCTTGACTGGATATTTTTAATATACATTATGAAAATATTATCTATATGTTTTCCTGGATATGGTGTTTCCTCATGATAAAGAGCCATAGACAATCTTGTTGAAAACTGAACTTCTCAGAAATGGTAATTTTTATCAAGTATGTTGATTGCAAATTCATAGGTGCTTTAAATTTTCAGAGATCCTTTGGAGTCTCACTCCAAAGTGGAAATAATCTGTAAGTTTCATGTCCAGGAGTTTGGTCAGAATAATTTTCTATTACAAAGAACATCTTGACAGGTCAGTTCAGTCTTCACAACTCAGAGAGCTCTTCATATGTCATGAATATCTCTTAAAAGGGGACTAAGGAAGAAACCTTATGAGTTCATTTAGGCCAAATACTTAATTTTTAAATAGGTCTAATTACACAGATGGAATTTCAGTTCTGGAAAACACACTTGTATGTTTCTTATGCTTCTGTACAAATATCAGAAGGCATCCAGAGAAACTAAGAAGATCTAGAAGGACTGTCTCAAAACTCAACTGTCTGCAAATATAAATCTCACGCATGTGAACACAGATACACAGCTCACCACTCTTTACGAAAATTTCTCCAAAATATAGAGATGACTTCTGTAGAGCTGCCTGTGTTGCCTAGACTGATGAAATGTGTATCATTGTATGTCACCAGTCAGACTCGAGACATCCCTGATGAAGGCACACAACACTGATACAAACAGGTCTGGTTTTGGTACTCAAAGATGAATTTTGTACAGAATGTAGTCCCAAGTCAACATGAGTCAAGCAATAATAATGCAAATCCTCCAACCAGCATTTTGGTGTAAGAACATGACTTACACCTTGGTGTTAAATGTGTTTTGGGGACATTTTCTGTTTAAAAACTTCTAAAGAGCTATTCATGCAAATCTTCCTTTCTTCTCCTGGTTGCTAGGCAGGCTGGGTTACAATGGATAACAATAGATTCTACCTTTTTTCTCCTTCTTTAGTATGGTCCATGTGACTACAAACAAGGCTTTTGGCTCACCATATTTTATTCTTCAGTGGAAGAGAGATAATTTATTCTTCTCAGAGGGTTTTTACAGGAAAAAACTATACTTGAGCATGGCATACCCAAATGGTATAGAAGCGATGGTCAAGGCAAAGGATAGAGAGAAAATAATTCAATATAAAATAATCAGAATTTAAGGTCAGATATTGATCTCACGGATAACCTAGTTCTCAGCTTAAGAAGTTGGATAATATTGTCTGAAAAAACACCTACCTCAGGATCTTGAAATCTCTTTTCATGTCTAGAATAATACTTTCAAGTAGCCTCTATTATTATAATGAAATTAAAAAAGATTATATCTGATCTTTGGGGTTGCAAGTACAGAGGATGTTGAAAAACAGCCTTCATTAAAAACAGGATGTATGGAACTGGTAACATGAAAAGCAGCTATTAAATGGATTTGTTATCAGTGGCAATAATACTAAAAAGTCGTATTACAATAGTTAAAAGGAAACATCTTTGAAATATCTTCTGAAAACATTAATCTAAAAATTAAACTTCTGCAAATCACAAAAAAAAAAATTGTCAGTGGAATGCAAGGAAACAAAATTACTTGCTTGACATGCTGACATTCAGAATACAAAGTTCAGAGCAGAAGGCAAGGCTGGAGCTCCCTCTTGCCCGATTTTAACAAGCATTTTGGGATATTATATGTTGAGCTTCTGGCTTTTGCTGTGAGTGTTATGGTTTTTACAGCTGACGAGGAGTCCTGTGTGGTCAGCAGATGAGTGAGAGTGTTGAAGGAAATAGATATGGTATCATGCAGTTTTATTTCCTCTTTCTAAATGTTGTTAATTGTACTGTGAAAATGCCAGTCTGGGAATGTTTCTTAATTTTTTTTGAGAAACCTTTCATTTTCCACCCTCATATGGAAGTAAATAGAGTTTTTGAGTTCCAAAAGAAAAAAGTAGAATGTTGTGATTCCCAATGAAATGGTTCCTCTAGAGCTTATGTTTTATTTATTTTTTATTCAAAACAACATCTGTTTGTTTGTTTGTTTTAATGCTTGTGAAATGCCAAAACAATTCCTCTATTTATTTTGCAAAGACTAAATTAAATTCAGACTTGAGAGACTGACTTTCAGAAGTGCAGGTCACTTGCTGCTCTGGCTAAAGTTAAAATCACATTCATGAACTCAGCACCTCTGACTCATGAAAATGTTATTTAGAAATGTTTGACTTTGCTTTAATAAGTCCATTAAAATATTTGAATCCAGGGACTGAGAAAGAAAAAAAAAAGACACTTCTGGAGAACAAGTTAGAATTCTGGTCTGTTATGTATTCCTAAATTTGAACATCAATCCTTTATGGCAAGTATCATTTTCATTCAAAATCAATAAAAATTCAAACCAACAGATGGCAGATGTTAAAGAATATTTTCTGGCAAAGGAATTGCTTTTTGGCTGAATAGGAAATTTGGAGATCTTATTTATTTTACTTTTAACTTGGACCTGCTCTTAGCTTCTACTACAACTACCATTTTTTGTGGTCCTGCTATTCATGTGATGAGGACAAAAGATCATTGCTGTATTATTGAAATGGGATAAAACACTGAATTAGTAAGACCAATTCCAACAGAAATTTGGCTTTTGTTTCTACTCAGTATTTTATGCTTATTCTTCCAGTGGTAATACCACATAAAAATACAGAGAATAAATTAAATATTAGGTTTTTAAAGTGAAGTTGTTACATTCTGAGCAAGGTGTCAAGGGATTAAGGGTATGTTTAAGTTTGAGTATGCTACATTGACTTGTGATGTCTAATAAAGTCAGTAGGGAGAAGTGGGCATTTGCAAAGAATGATTTGAAAACCATCTTTAGTGTCCTGAGACCATGAGGTGAACTGTGCCCTAGTCTGGCTGTTCCCAAACTGATAGCAAAGAGAGCGTAAGGTGTCTAACAGAGCCATATGATCTAGAATTTAATATTTTTCCTTTTTATATGCTAAATCCCAGAAAGGAAGATATTTCACATCTTTGATGATTCTCCCAATAGCCATAAGTAACAGGAGCATTCAGGGGAACACTGAAAAAAACCAGACTTCCTTTAGAATGATAAAAATCCATGAAATCTTAATCACAGGATCACAGATAGTTTTGGGTTGGAAGGGATTTTAAAGCTCTTTTAGTTCCAAACCCCTGCTGTGGGCAGGGATACCTTCCCAGGTTTCTCCTTTCCTGGATCTGAACACTTCCAAGGACAGAACATGCAGCTTCTCTGGACACCCAGTTCCAGTGCCTTACCACTTGCACAGTAAAGAATCTGACCTCAAAATTATTAAAAAATCAAATAAATAATAAAATAATAACAGCAGAAAGGAAGATAAAATGAGATGAGTGGAATGCAAGTGTCAGTGAGGTTTTTTTTTTAAATATTGCTCCTCAAGAAAATTATTTAACTGTTTTGTAGATAGGTATAAGCTTCAAGGCATCTGTTGTGGTACAGCCATTCACAAAACTGGAAATGGAACAGTCAGCTCAGACAAGAGGAGCCCACTCAAACCTCAAACTGTGCTGTAACAGCTTCTGAATTCTATTGCCAACTCCACAGGGAACCTCTAAGTTGTTGACAAATTTTAGATTATACACACAGGCTTCTAAATATGGATTTATAAGTTTATTTTAGGGATTTTTTTCATCCTGTGTTTTGGATCCCAGCAAGATGATGATATAGTATTGACTTTCTTTGCATAACCAACAGAATGAATTATTTTTTTTCCTTTATGCAAAGAATTGACTAAAGAGTGATCTGTAAATATTTTCTGTTATTAATGCTAATTTCCCAATATGATTATTCACTATAATAGTCTTAATGAATGGCAAGAAACACTGGCAGCCAGAAAATGAAAGAGAACACATTGCTATATCTTTTCAAGAAAATGTTTCTCACTCTTGTCTGATACTGGAATGACTGAAATTATCACTTTTCAAAAGCTGTGGCTGTGTTCCAAGGTGACACCAAATCTCAAAAGCATGAAGGCAAAGACCTGTCCCACATCAGTTTGTCTCTGGGGCAAATACTGGCTTTTCTGAAGCTTTTTGCATTCTCTTTGGATAGTCCTTTAATAATCATATGAATAATCATTCCATTCCATCTGGCCATTGTCACCAACAATTACTGGAAACAAGAAACCCAGGGATGGACTACAAGACAAGGTAGAGACTTTCCTCAATTAATCAAACTCTGTAAGAAACTTAAAAACCTCAGTGCCTGGAATTCTTTGAGCCAGATATATATATTTAATAGAGAGATTCTGCTGGACCTTGTGAAACCTAGTCTGTTGTTGAGCTGATATTAACCTGTAGCATCCACAGCACCCCATGGCACCTTAAATACCTGTTGTGAAAAGCTGAAATTGCTCGTTTCTTCAAAAGTTACTCTCTGGCAGGCTCTTTTGACAGCCATAATTCTTGCACTATAGGATACAGTAGAATCTTCCCACTCTTGCTTCCCCATATTACAGCTTTACTGATCCCTGTCCCAGTTTCCCTCAACTGGAATTTTTCAGGCTGGAGATTCCAAAGTGTCTTGGTCACCCCACATGTAAACCCATTTTTCTCCATCCACTCTTCTCTGACCATCTTTGACCGACACACTGAAAATAATGAGATTTTGGGACATAGATTCAATGCTTTCAGTCCTGGCCCGTTCCTAAGGGTCTCTCTAGCCAAGTCAAGTGGTACTAATCTGTTTCTGATAGCTGACAAAATTTTCATTGCAGACTTTTTTAGTTCAGGGATTGCTATTACACTCACTGGAAAACTATTTCACAGATAAATATGCCCCTGAATTAGATCTCCCTGAAAATTCATTCATTTAATTTGGTTTACTTCAATAAGAAAAGCCGAGAAAGAAAAAGGAAACAAAACTTATGAAATAAAATTGAAATTATCTTATTGGTTATAGCCTTGTCTCTATCAATGGGAGAGTGAGAGACTGAATTGTTTCTTTCCACACATGAGATGTGTGCTCTTTCTTGGGATGTAAGACCATATCAGATAAAAGATAATTGCTTCCTCAAGTCTTTTGGTTCTTTCTTGTTTAGCTAAGGAAAAATGGTTCTGTACAGCCACAGTAGGGCATCTCTATTTGTAATCTTATTGTGATAGCTTAGTTTGACTGCCAAATACAAAAACTAGAGGCCAAGCAGCCTGTTGTGGTATAGATGCACAGGTGCTATGGTCCTCTACACTGGCAGATGGTTAGAGAACACACCAATAAATGTAGAGATAAAAGAGTGATTAATTTTGGCTCAGAAGGTACAACTGTTGAGGAGCTCATAAATAGAGAGGTTTACATGGGAACTTGTATTTTTCTTTATGGCCCTTTGGTTTTCTTTGTAATTACAAAGTCCACACAGACTTATGGGGCACAAATCATAGATTCAGAGCTGCTCAGAAAAGACTTCCGAAAGCCTTTAGCTCAATTCACCTCTCAAAGCACAACCAGTTAGATGAGGTTCCTCAGTGTATTGTATAGTCAAGGTTTGAACATCCCCAGAAAAGATTTCACCCAGACAACATGCTAAAGTGCTGCACCACCCTCATCAACATCTAGATTTTTTTCCAAATAGCTGAAATTTCCCACCTCTAGATTTCACCAGTGGCTCCAGCTTCCCCACACACAGGTAGCTGCATATAGCAATAAGATCCAAAGTATTCTTATCCTAATATTAAACTCCCACCGCCTCCTTATGTCTCATGAGTTCTGCCCCCGTGATCATCTCCTGCTCACAAAGCCCTGAATGATGCAGGCAACTTACATGGCACAGGAACATTGGTGACTGCTGCTTAGCCTCTTTGCCATCAGAATTCCCCGCTAATTTGTGGCACAGTTGCATCCTGTTCACTCAGTCCTCCCATCCTAAAAGATAAATAGACTGGGACAGATTGCTCCCACAAGCAGATATTTTTTCTTCATAGAGGCAATATAGAGACAATTTAGAGCTATTAGATCAAGTGTAGTTATTAATATTGAAAATACCTAAACTTCAAAATTCCTGTACTTGATTGACAAAAAGTATGATTCTGCAGAAATATGTTACTAATATTAAATTAGAATTATGGACAGATACCATAGAGGGAGGTCAAAGAGCAAGAATAAAAAAAAAATAAGGAAAGATTGCCCTCCTTTTTGGGCTTTTGCTTAGATTTATCTAAGAACGTTAAATTGCTTCCTAGGAACTTCACACAGGGCTAAGATTCCAAGAAGAATAGATTATCTTGCCTGCTGTTTGACCATTTTATGCCAGGCTTGTAAATAAAACAAATTACACTTAGAACACAAATAAATTCCTTACCAGGAATTTCTTTCTTATTCCTCTTATGAAGTAAACATGTTTATGTGACACTGACATCAAACTAAACATTGAAATATGGAGGTATAGTGAAACAATATTTTAATTTCCTTTTAACTTCAGCTTCCCCTCCCCATTTTCCTGCATTTATTACAAACTTGTTTCTTTTTCTCAGTTCTTGGCTCTGAACCAGAAAGGAGTGCACCGAGGAAAGACAGCCCACTTCCTATTGAAAGCAGCTGGTTTAGGAACAGTCAGACAATTTGCTACCATAAACATTCACCCAACACTTCTGTGAAGTTCATTTTGTTTCATTCAAAATCACTCTGTAGTTTCACAGTGGTGTAGTGATTATGGCAGAACAATAACCTTTTAAAATATTCAGCAGGTTCCTACCTAGTGAAAAACATCTTAAACATCAGTTAAAGAAATAGGCATATATTTTCTGTGAAAGATTTTTCCTCCATCTGTTCAGATCATGCATTTTCCAACTAAACTATCACCAAGAGTGGTATTTTAGGGGGGGAAAAACCCTGTATTTAAAAAAAAAAGAAGTAAAAAATCCCTCATCACTTTGGGATTTGTGGGATTTGTGATTTACTGAACTGGGAAACAGATGATTCTGCTTAACACATAAGAGCTACGTGGGATGTGTCAGCTTTGCAACACAGTGGTCACTTCAGTTTGGATTAAGGCTTTTTCCTTGTTTCTTAATGTAGAATGAGAACAGAAATAATAGAGCTCACTCTTAGACATGACAATATTACAGACCATGAAAACTTTTACACAGCTCTGTTAGAGCAGGATGGATAATAGGGACAGACAGAGGAGTGGAAACAAAGTCTCAGAGGAGCTGTCATTGTCACAGATGTGTTTGCAACAGCACTAGAGCCAGTCCTGGAGGGAAGGGTGCAAAACAACCCATTCTGGAATGATCTGGGCCAGTCTTTTGGAATACTGTTAAGGAAACACCCCAGAAGCCCACCTGGAAGGGAGTGGGTATTTTCCAGGCAGCTTTGCCATTAACTCAGTGGACACAGTAACATCCAGGAAATGTATGGGACAAGAGTACAAAGTCCCTGGCCAACAAATGTAACTAAACTCTGCATTGATGGAGTGATTTAGCAGCAGCAGGACCTCAGTCTCGAACAAAAATATTTGGAGCTTTGGTGTTCAAAATTTAGTTATCCAATAATCTTTCTATAAGCAGAAGAAAATTAAAAAAGAAAAGAAAAAAAATCTGGAAATGTTTTGTCTTGTTTAAAGGCAGGCATATGGGATGGGCCAAACAATAAGCCTTTTGGCATACTGAGTCTCCTCAACAGTTGGAGGAAATGGGTCCAGCCCAGTAAATAGGTCTAGTTTGGGCAACCTGGTCTAGTGCAAGGTGTCCCTGTCCATGGTAGGGAGTTAAAATGAGTTGAAATGTAAGGACTCTTCCAGCCCAAACCATACTATGATCCTATCACACTATGGTGAAACTGACATATGAATACTGAACTGATTTACAGCAACCAAAACTTTGATTTCTCCTAGTCTCCATACCGCAGAGGGTTCTGCAGCCCTTCATAAGGGCCTTGACAGATGGGAGAGGCAGGCAGAGAGGAACCTGCTGAAATTCAGCAGAGCAAAGGCAGGTCCTGCCTGGGGAGGAACAACCCCAGGCTCCAGCAGAGGCTGGCGGTGACCTGCTGGAGCAGCTCTGAGAAGGACCTGGGGTGCTGGTGGACAACAGGCTGTCCATGAGCAGCACTGCCTGGGGGCCGAGAAGGACAATGGAATCCCGGGTGCCAGCAGGCCAGGGAGGGGATCCTGCCCCTCTGCTCAGCCCTGGTGAGGCACATCTAGGAGTGCTGTGTCCAGATCTGGGCCCCTCAGGACAAGAGAGACAGGAGCTCCTGCAGTGCATCCAGAGGGCTACAAAGATGATGAAGGGCCTGGAGCATTTCCTTTATGAGGAAAGACCAAGAGAGCTGGGGCTGCTCAGCCTCCAGAGGAGCCCCAGCTGAGAGGAGACCCCATCCCTGTCTGTCCCTGTCTGCAGGGAGGGTCAGAGCAGGGCCCAGGCTCAGCTCCGGGGGCCCAGCAATGGCACCAGAGCAACGGGCAGGGACTGGGCCCAGGAACTTCCACCTGGACATGAGAAAGAGCCTCTGTCCTGGGCAGTGACTGAGCCCTGAAGAGATTGTCCAGAGAGGGTGTGGAATATTCTAGACCCCTCTGGACACAGTCCTGTGCCCTGTGCTCTGGGATGACTCTGCTGGAGAAGTGAGGTGAGATTAGATGATCCTACTGGGATCCCTTCCAGCCTGACCCATTCTGTGATTCTGTGATATTGCAATTCTCATTAGTGCTCTTGGTCTGTATCTGCTTATACTTTGAGAGTGAACTGTTTTGTGAGGGATAATTCCTAAGTATTTTGAGAAACTGTAGGTTTCACCCATGGCTTAAATGACTGGATCAGACAAACCTCCATAGGGAGGATATAGTTCCTCCCTGTCCAGAAAATCAGAGGGGATCCAAAACTTACTCCCCATCCCTTATGGGGATCTGTAGATTTGTCATCTGCTGACTTAAATCCATTTTTAGAGCTCTTCATAGTGACTTTAAGTTACCCACAGGAAATCAGTTAATGTTTGGGCAGTATGTTAATGCTGAGTATTCGGCGAAAGTGTATCTTCAGAGCACTAAGAAATGGCTGCACTAACAGAATTAGTGCAGACCTCAGCTGGTCCACCCAGGGCTGGCTACGGTACCATCATATTATGTGCCTCTTTTACTTTGTGCCTCCAGTAACATAATCTTATAAGATGTATTCTTAATGATGCCCCGGCAGTCTTTGTCTTAGCATCTCTGTTCTTATGAAGGCTTGGTACTAATTGTAAGTCTAAAACACAGCCACTAACTCAAAATAAGTTTTTATTCTCAAATTTCCATTATTTTCAACAAATTTACTGGATTTTTCTTTTCGTCTGTGTTGGCAAACAAAATAATATATTTGTGAGAGAAGTTCCAAAATAACTGCTTTAACTTTGCTTTGTAGTTCATATCACTCTTTGCTGTTCATTTAACCTTTGCATTTCATTTCCCTCCTGAACTTCTCTTTTTCTTTCAGCCATGCCTCATACATATTACTTTCCTACCCCTCCTGCTAAACCCCATCCTGAAACCCTCAAAGCTGAGCGGACAGCTTTAATTTCAATTTGCATTGATTTCCTTTTATAATAATAAACCACCCACAAACACAGGCAAACTTTTAACTTGATTTAAAGCCAGCTTTCTGATGTGTCTCCAGCTTTGCCTTCTGACTCTCTGCCTGTGCAGATGTAAATTATTCAGTGAGGGGTGTTGTAGACATGCCTCCTTTATTAACATCAGTGGGACTTGTGAGGCTGAAGGAAAATCTACCCTCCCCACAGGCATCTCATGTTGGAAATTTACACTTTATGACTGTGTAGAGGAACCATATATCACCCCGCTCTTCAAAACTTATTCACTCTCCGGAAGGGAGGAAAAAATAAAAAATAAAAAAGAGAAAAAAGAGAAATAAAAAAGAAAAAAGAAAAAAATTAAAGACAAGAAAAAGAGGAAATCTGTGGCATTCTTTGCATTATACAAATCCTTTGTCACATTATAAAGGAAAAGGAACACAAAATTAAAAGGTACTGTGCTAGTATGCCACTCACTACAGTCCAAACTTGAAAGGCGAGTTCCCAAAAGTGGGTTTCATTTGTGATGCTGTAATTAATCACACATAGTTGCTTACTGTCTGTGTAGTACCTACTGCGTGATTTTGTAAAACATGATTCACCCAGATATGATGCAGTCGGTGTCTTGCAGCCTTTCCTAGATTTTGCTACAGAGTTAATCAAGGCACCAACAGTCCACCCCCAGAATGTCGTGTGATCCACGCTGAAGCATTATTTGGCCCATGGGCAGGAGAGTATCATCATTGTTGCAAAGCACAGAATAATAAGGCAGAGACATATACTAACAGTTTGGGATAGCCAGATTCATCTGATTCATTTTAATGAGCAAGTAGGCCAGCAAAGCAAACCCAGCCATCTGTGCTGCAAAGACACTGAATGCTGGAATTTTCTTCCCCTTCATCGTCATATTGCTATATCAGCACATGTGCTAACTTCAAACCTTTCCCATAACACATGTGCAATCATTTGGATGCAATTTGGTTTATGCTTCCATTTCCCCCCTGTTGATATGAGCGGGGCGGTTGCTGTTGCCATTGGAAATGCTTTGACATCTCTTTCTCCATTTCTTAATGTTCTTCTGTGTGACCTTGTCCAATCAAATCTAACAGGTACTGGCACAATCTTTTGTGACTTGATCTGAAAATACTCACAATTATGTGCTAGTTGTTTTGTGAATGGTAATTGATGGTGCTTAAAAAACATGCATAAATTTCCCATTGAGGTAAACAAAAAGGCAGGATCCCTAACCCAGGATGTGAAAGTGCAGGAAAAGGCATCTTACGTGTTCTTTCATTGAATATTAAACTACTTGGCTTGAATTAAAGCCAGATGACCTGCAAGAAAAATGCAAGCAAATAGAAAGATCCTGGTCTCATAGAAGAAACTAACAACAGCTTTGGAGCTGGTAGCTCTTTCAGTCGTTATTGCCTTTTAATGGTAATTAAAAATTAAAAAACTCAGCTAATTTCCATTAGTTCATGCTTTCAGTTTATGCTGCTGTTCATCTCAGACTTCCTTTGCAGTTGTAAGAGGGAGAGAAAAGGTCACTTTTCCCAGAATCACTGGGACAATGTCCTCCATTCAAGATATGACAGCCTCTGTACACTGTGCTGTCCCTCTCTCCCTCTCCCATGGCAAGAACAGGGGGTGATGAAACTCCCTGTCTCATACCTCACCTAAACAACCAACCAGAAATGTGACCTTAGATGCATGCAGCATCTAAGGGAGCAGACGCTTTACCCGGCGGTGTAGGCAGCGTGACCTTTGGAGCTGGACACTCCCCACGGCCACATCTGTGAGCCCTACCTGATGGAAACCTTAATTAAGGAAGCTCCTGCTTTAGAGGCATAAACAAATGCTTGTGTGTGGCTTTTTATCCGTCTGAGTGGATACATCAGCTCAACTGACACTAACTCAGGGATTTCTCCAATTGCTCGAGGCAGCTATAACCCTATTATTAAAATTATTATTGGCTTAAAATGAGGCACATGGAACAGTGTTGGATGCACTGATTCATGATAATTGTGATAGCACCAATTCTCTCTGCCACGCCAGAGGCATTTGGAAGCTGATATTTGTTCCATTAACAAGTAAGGATGTTACAGTGCTACCAGGTGAAGAATATTACATCTGTTAAATGACTGGAGTGAACAGAGAACAGTGTCAATAGTTGAATAATTTTGATTATTAGCTTGTTCAGTTGAAGGTGGCAGGATAAAAAGCCTGAGTGAGGGAATTATATGGTGGGGAAAAGAGAAAACCTAGATAATGGACAAAATATGGTCATGTTTAAAAATAATGGCAACATTATGTCTTTGTGCTCCTTCTGTGGTGAGAGGATTAGGCTGTAACATTCATATGGATATGGCAATGCTGTGTGAGAAGTTTTAGGGAACATCCATAATTTAATTCATGTTTCCAGAAGTCTCTCTACACTTACTCTGACATGAATTTTTCTGCTAATTTGCTAACCTACTGCCTTGGTTTCTGTTAGATAAAGCAGAGCTGTCCTCTGCATTTGTTGAACACCAGTTGTGGTCTTGCATGCCTTCTACAGAACCTTCTTCTTCACTTCTGTAAATTATTTTACTTTTGCCCCTCTGAAATTTTAACTGAAAAATAATTGTTGATGGGTTTTGTTTTTGTAGAAAAACATTGGTAAACTTGTCATGGTTAATAGATATTAATATATAATAACATGAAAAAACTTTATAATCCATTTTCCTCTGTGTCATCAGCCTTGTAAGTTTTAAACAGATAAATTTTAAACAGAGAAGCCTGAAATGAGATGTTCCAGGATAACCCTTTGTTCCCCCATCTAGACCTGGATGAAACCTCAGCAATGAACTCCCCACCAAAACCCCTCCAACACTGGCATATCTGAGTAAGCTGAAAACAGCTTCTGAGGAAAAAAAAAAGACAATTCTCAAAGAAATCCACAATATGTTGTTTTGTTGAGAGAATTGAAATGTTTCATTTCACCACAACAGATTAGACACCTGAACAGAGATGTCTAAATTCATTTTAGAACGTTGGAGTGTCTGACGTCTGCATGAGTCTGAAAGATGCACCCAGGAGCCACTGAAGGTCAACACGTTTGCAAAATGACAGCTGGAGGATGAGTGGGGAAGTCCAGAGCATGCAGGAGGACAGGAGAAATGCAAGGTTTTGCAGTATAATATCACCCAGAAAATCAAAGCTCTTGGTTTCACAACATCCTTTTTGATTTTTGTTATTCTTTTTGTGGGTTTTGTTGTTGTTGTTGTTTTTTTTCCCTGCATCATGAAACCAATATATAAAGAGAAATGCAAAAAGTCAAACACTTCAATGCATTTGAAGTCACTGAAGAATTCTGTCCTACTCAAGGGTATTTTGGGTGTTGAACAGAAAAAAACACTCCCATCTCTCCTTTTCTTCCAAAATCATACAGAACCAAATATTTTCATTTCCCCTCCCCTACCCAAATATTTGCATTTTATTTTTTACTTTGGGAGAAAATTGCCTAAGACCCTGAACATTGTTTAATGAACTTGTGGCAGAAGTGACAAATCCACATCAGAATAATTCAGTAATTTAGCTGATTATGTGGCAGATAAAAAGTAATCCCAGTAAGAATTTATATAGCTACAATATTATTATGAGTTTATAAATGTTTGTTAATTGGCATCATTAATGAAAATTAATGTGGGTACACGCACTTAAGTATTTCATCCCTTAATGAAGAAATGGACAGTGATGTGAAATACTACATATAATTAATACTAATATTTTCTAAGACAAATAGCACATCCAAGGCTTTGCCAAGAGAAGAAAATACAATTATCCAGCCTGTATGTGGTGGCCATGAGTTAGCATTATAGCTAGAGTTGTTCAGAATAAACCTTGGTGATACAGATGCATCAGAAAGAGGTCCATACCACAGAAAAGGCAGTAATGAGGCAGAAGTTTCTAATACGTCATGTTGGATATTTTAGTTTGCTATCTGTAATTCACACTTGCATTTGCAGACACAGATCATATCATTTCCCTCTCACTGTGTAAAATAGATGTACAGGCATAGGGACGACATTTTGGCAAAAGGGCTGCAAAACTCTCAGGGCAAGAGGCATCAAGGAGCCTGCAGGTCTTGTAGGTAGATCCTGTAGCAACAGTCAAAGCTAGAATTCCATGTCAGCTACCCGAGATCCCTGCACAGTGTGTTCAGGTCTGCTTCATATCAAAGGCATCCTACATGCTTGGCTGAGAAACATGAAAGACAAGACTACATCTTTCAGAACTTACCTTTTCTGACTCTTAGACACTTTGTTCAGCATTTAAAATGTACCACAGCACTTCATGGTTACAGTCCAAAATATTTCTCTGGGACATATTTACTTACAACAACTTTGTTTTTTCTTTTTCCTTTTTTGTTTTTTTAAGGCATTGGAAATCTTTTTCTGACATTCATATAAAATTTTGGTGATTCAAGAAAGCCCTAAAAAAAGTGAGTGGCCCAATTTTAATTTTCTTTTTTTTTTTCATAATATTTCAAATGTCGTCTCCATTTTCCTGGGAGAGAATGATAACAAAGAGAGTAAGAGGAGAGTTTTTATCAGTTGGATGAAACAAAGAATCAAGAGTAAGAACTAGAATCTATTTCTAGCTGGACATTCAAGGACATACCCATTCACTCACATTTTATTCTTTTTCCTTGGGTCCAATTAATTAATCTTTAATTATACCTATAAAGCCAAAATTATTTCAGAGCAGAGAATGCTTGTATCCCACTTGTAAAATAACAAATAGGATACTTCCTTATTATGAATTAAGGAGGGCAGTTGCACATTCCTGGTGCTCTGTTGAAGCTTTGTCATTTAGCACAAAAAATTTTCAAGATTCCTCAGATGTAAGGAGGGAAAATAGATTAAATTCCTACAGGGAGGAATTGAACATAGCTTTCCCAGTCCTGAAGGGCTTCTATAACCATGGTATTACTGTTATAAAGACAGTTTCTATCATTACATTTTCAATCTCACTCTCTGGAGGGAAGCTAGATGAAAGACTTACAGAATGTAACTTGGATTCATTGTATGTACTCCTCTGAAATATAGCCATGAGATCCAGGGATTTTATTTTGTTCCTATTTATTTTGTTCTGGGCTACGAGTCCACCCACAGATTAAATTGTTTTTATTAATTATGTCTTGGGGTGACATAATGAGAATTAATTGCTATTTGTAAATTGCAGTGATCTTTGATATAAATTCCACGGAATATGCGAGGTCTTTTATTGATGTAACTTGTTTGACCATTTTCAGGCATTACATGGTGTAACTGGAAGTTAATTCCCTTGGGAGTTAATTTACCTTTCCACTATCCAATGTACCTTGCATTCAGAAAAGCATCTAACCAGGCATAACTTGTTCCTATGGTTTCTGCTCTTAAAATTGATTGAGAATTTATACATAGGATTGCTGAAGTTCCCTTACAAGCTGGAGACAAATCTTGCAGTAAAGATTATCCTAGGGAAACATTGTATTTTTCATCAACTCTCCACTCTTTCTTCTTTTACACCCAAAGCATTTTTAAAGAGCAAGTTTAAAGCACGGTTGCGGAGATGTATGACACCTTTTGCCTTGCCCTTGTATATGATTAAATTAATGCAAGGAAAGGAATTAATTTACCCTGGCTATTAAATGCCATCAAAGGACTATTTTTTTTCTATCTGTCTTCCTCTGCCTTTGTGTTCTGAATTTTGTCCTTCTTCATGATTAGTCACCCTGGTACAATGTTTTCTCAAGGGATATTTGTCTACTAGGTAAGTGATTTTATTTTGGATCTTGGTTAGAAGGTCACCTTTTTGGTGTTGAACAGAAAAAACACTCCCATCTCTCCCTTTCTTCCAAAATCATACAGAACCAAATATTTTCATTTCCCCTCCCCTACCCAAATATTTGTATTTTATTTTTTACTTTGGGAGAAAATTGCCTAAGACCCTGAACATTGTTTAATGAACTTGTGGCAGAGGTGTATTCATCTTTGCTTTGCAGAGGTGTATTCATCCTAGTGCTCAAAAATCCTTTCCAACATTTGGAATTTATATCTGCTATATTATTACCAAAATAAACTGACTTGGAATATTGTATTGATTACACCTACTTTTTAGCATCCACCTTATAGATGTTTCCATCTGGACTCTTAGGTTGTTTTGGATTTTTTAAAAGCCCCAACCAAAACCAAACAAACACACAAAAACCCCTGCCAAAATTATAGAGAGAAATTTTAGAAGGAAAATATTTACTTAGATTAAACACAAATTTTTTACCATGAGGGTAGTGAGACACTGTCATGAGTTACTCAAAGAACCTGTGGCTGCCCCATCCCTGGAAGTGTCCAAGGCCAGGTTGGACAGAGCTTGGAGCAACCTGAGATAGTGGAAAGTGTCATTGCCCATGGCAGGGGGTTGGAACTGGATGATCTCTAGGGTCCTTTCCAACCCAAACTATCCCGTGATGCTATGATTCTGTGAAAAAGGCAATTTCAGAGTGAAGTTTATCTCATCTTGACTAAAAGTGTGTAATTTAGGACAGAATAGTCTCCCTTTAAAGCACTTTTTTTTTTTTTTGTTTTCCCATAGAGAAAGAGTGATGAGTATCTCAGACAGAGACATCTGTATTGTAACTGTCTAAAGTTAAGGAAGATGAATCCCATCCAGAAAAGAAGACTAATAGTACTGTATCAAAGACCACAAGAATATATTTCCTCTCTTCTCTTCTAAGGGAGGGGAGGGGAATGCAGTGGAGCTGGCCACACATCACAGATAAGATAAAAGGCACAGCCAAAGTGAACAGATTAGTAGAAAACCATATGTAGAACCTCCCAAAGCTGCTGACAAATAATATTGAACTTCTAAAAAATTGCTAAATTTCAAAGACAAAAAAAAAAAAAAAAAAAAAAAAAAAAAAAAAAAAAAAAAAAAAAAAAAAAAAAAAAAAAGGTGGAGAAGGGTACATGAAGGAGAAGGGACTTGGGGGAAGTTGGGGGAAGACAAGTGATAGTCATTTAGTAAATTGTTCAGTGACAAGGCCTATACCTTGTCCCTTAAGATTGTTAAGTATTCTCCTGTATTCAGCAGAACAGGAAAGGTTTACATCACCCTTCCTACCAAAGAGATATTTGGGCTGCCTTCTTTCCAACCTACTTAACATCCTCATTTACATCTAGCTTTCTGACTTCTATTAAAACAGGGCTCCTACTCCACTGTCCTGCTACATGCTGCCATTCTCCTGTCCATCATTAAATTATTGCCTTTTCTTCTTCTCTTCCTCCTCCCTTCTTTTCTCTTCTTCTCCACCCTGCATCTCCCAGAGGTATTTGCATTTGTGTGGCAAATACACTGATTCTTTTCACATGGTTTGCTCCAGCATGACATGAACTATTTAATTGTAAATTATTAAGTCATCTGTACTTTCCTGAAATGATTCACAGTGGAATGACAGGAAATTATTCCTAGTGGAGTGACAGGATATGATATGATGAAATCACGATTCACATGTAAATTGGATGTCTGCTGATAGAAATCTGAAGTCCACTGAGAATTCACAAAAAGAAAATGCTGCAAGGCTTATCCATTGGCTAGATAATTTATTAATGGATAACCCTTGTTTTAGTACTATCTACTCTTAGTTGTTGAAACCCCAGGGGGATATTTTTTCCTTTCTTTAGTTGTAGCTTGATGTGAAAATTTTGGATAAAAAAGCATCATTTCTAGTTTTTATATACATTCATATTTTTTTTTCTTTTTCCCCCTTAAGCATCTCAATTGTCAGCCAAACTCAAACACATTATCTATATATAGATATAATATAAATATTAAATATATGTATATTTTTAATGTATATATATAAAAGGATTAACCGCTAGCTGGCATAATTCACTGTAGTTTCATCATTTGAATGGAATCGTGCCAGTTTTATCCATGCTGATGTTCTGTAGACCACAGATTAAAGTGCACACAGACACTGTCATGCATCTTTATTTTTGTTCTTTCTACAAAGATGTCTGAACAAATAATCTCTTTGGCTTCCTCTGATTCACTTTAAAAGTGTTATGTTAATTTTAAATGTAAATTGCAATAATTAAATTTGACCTTATAAACTATCAGATGTGATGGGAATTTCCCTTCCCTTTTTTTTTTTTTTATCTTAAATTGGAAAAGAACCAGATCAAACAAGCAGGGAATTTCAAAGTCAAAACAAATACCATCCATGGCTAGGGACTCTACTACAATAACAAAAAAGAAAACATATGTATGTATGTGTGTGTTGTGTGTGTACAGTCTAGATGTTAACCACAAAGTATCCAACATCTTTAAATTTGTTTGTAAGACTGGCAGTAACTCATCTTTTGTTGTTAAGGTGAAAAAAAACCCCTCACAATCAAAGTGACCCACATAGATATATGTAATTTTTTTTTCTTTCTTTAATAATGGATACTTTCAGATACCTCCTAAGGTCCTATTCCTCCTGTCATGTTTAAAGGGTTTATTGTTTCCAGAAAAGCTTTTGCTGCTCCCTCTGGAGACTGAGCTGATCTAAGGTAATATTAATTCTGTGCCTCTCGCTTGTCGGAACCCGACTTCAAACGGAATAAATGAGATGAGAGCTGAAAGAGAGGTTATGCAAGCTGTCATCCTCCATTGTGTTGGAGGCATCAATGACTCTCAGAACAAATTAGGTGTCACTCTACTAAATCGCAGTCAGAAAGGCAAATCAGTTTACAGAAGACTTATTTGGTCTCCTGGAAAGCTCCTGCATTCAGAGCACAGTTAATCTCCCTTTTCTTTCAGTAAATTTAAAAATCCTCTTTTTTTTTTTCTTTTTAAATCGAGATGAAGCAGAATTTCCTCATGATGAGTCATAACGTTCCTCATACAATTTATGCTGATTAGTTCAGTCGAATTTCTCTTTCTTTAAAAGGAGAAAAAAAATCCCACAGAGGCTTGTTTCACTCCTAAAAGAGAAGTGACTACATATGTTTTATTAGATTTCTTAATTTGAGGATTGTGGCTTGGGAAAGAGGTCTGTGGTGAAAAGAGTGTTTGAAGAAAGAAAGGAATATTTCTGCAGCTTGCCAAATATGACTTATTACAGTTTTGTAAATCTCACTGATTCTATTAATTCCTTATTAAGTGACTCTCAACTTCTATAAAAGGGATAACTACCTGTTTAATAGTTTTTCTGGCACTTGATTTAACACATTTTATTTTATTAATTTTTTCCCCAGTAAAGAGGCTGAAGGGATTTTGCAATCTAGGTTGCACAAAGAACTTTTTTCTTCTACAGTCAAGTGATGTGCTATCAGGTTTTCATGGAGGAAGACATGCTTAGCCACTATTTGAGAGAAGACAACTGCCACATTTTAGCAAGATAGGACAACTACGGGATGTACCTCACATAAACTGAGGTACCTCCTCTAGTTCAAAAAAGTTGTCTATGCAAGGAATCAGTATGGTATAAGAGGAGCAGCTCTGGAGGGTGAACCAGCTGCAGCTGAGGGTCATTTTATATTTTAAAATAATTTTTCAGATTACCTTTAGTCTAGACTTATGAACTGCGATGCAGCAGGTTCTCCAAGACATCAAGTATATTTTTCAAGAGCATCTCTTAGATTTGCTTGATTAAAAGATTTTGAGACCCCTCTGTGCTGTGCAATAACTGGGGGAAACCAGATTTCCTCAAAATTATGCTCTTGACAAAAACTAGAGATGTGACATTGTTTCCTCATAAAGTTCAAGATAAATGAAAAGCACAGAGTCCTAAAACTAAATTTGATCTCAGGAGTCATTATGTCATTTTGTGACTGAAGTTGTGACTTGGGAACCTAGTGTAAAGTTTCTGATGACAAATGACATTTAATTTCCTGAATTTTAGGGAAATATTTAAACTTTGTCAGAGCTAGAGTTAATAGACTTTTTATGGAAGACACAGAGAGAGCTAAGTGGATAAAACTGGGTTTAGGGTTATGGAAGAGTTCCCTAAACTTTCTAGTGGGAAATATGGGAGAAAACCCAGAAATTAACTCTCATTATCAATAATTATCTAAATAGCTAAACTTCTTCTCGAGCGGAACACATGAAAGAAGACAACCAAACAGAAAGGAACCAGAGATGCTCCTTCTCCATTGCAAATGACAGAAAAACCATCTATGCACTTGATGAGTGAGGAGTTCTGTAACTGAGAGATCATCCTGCTTGCTTTGAAACAGAGACTTATAATCAGTTGTCTTACCTTTTTAGCAAAGTGCTGAGACCATACAAAAATTGGATATTTGAAAATTAGGCTTTGTGAGTCACTGCTGTTGAAACGTTTCTGCGTGAGGAGATAAGCAGTGTTTTTTTGAATCTCCTCAGGCACAGGGGGAATCTGAACTCAGATCCCCCACATGCTGGAAGGTGGATCTAAGACTTAAGACATAAAAACATAGTTAATTCCCTTCATTCCAACTTTAAAAATGATAATAAAAAAGACTTTTGCCTGAGCTTGTTTGTTTGTTTTCATAAAGATAGGACAGAGGGATTATGTTTGAACATCCCAAATGGAAGAAAATCCCTCTTTACTGGTAATGTTAGGATGCAAAAATGAGAGGGATGTTTCTCAGCCTTTCATAGAATCACAGAAGTTTGGAAAAGATATCTAAGATCATTGAGTCCAACCTTTAACCCAGCCCTGCCAGGACCACCACTACCCATATCCCCTGCACCACATCTACATATTTTTGGAACACTTCCAAGCTTGATGTTATCACCAATTCCCTGCAGATTGCCCCCAAATACTTACTAATTCTCTACCTCCCATACACCAAATCCATTCTGTGGATCTTGCCACAGTCACTAGGAACCTAAAAAATTAAGCTATGTGTTAGATATGGATCAGAATCAAGGTGTCATCATATGAGAAGCCACAATCCCAGGGAACATCACAAGAACTCAATGCTCAAGTGTTTATGGATTGTAAATTTTTATTGTAAAGTAAGATTTCCAAGATAAAAGGAGGAAGTAGGATCAATATCAGTGTCAGCTCTCTAATACTGGAATGATGACAACTCCCTTTTTTCTCAGCACTTTGTGAAGGCTCCTGAGCAGATGTTCTAAACATTTAACTATTTTTTTATAAGCATTTCTTCCAAATAGCAAACATGTTTGTGTTGACTGAACTCATACATCATTTATACTCCCTTTCTCTTGATATTTTGGCTATTTAGATAACTGGAAAGATTCTTTGCAGAACCAGCTCAATTTTAAGCTGATATTGCAAATTATTTGAAAAAAAAGAGTTTCGTATTAATTTTGGGCAGTATTCATGGTGTAGGAGTCACTTTGATGAGTTTGATCTACACAATAAAGTAGAGGAAGGAACTTTCAGACTGTGAAGCAGCACAGGCCTGATCATCCAGAAGATAGTGAAGACAGGGACAACCTTTCTAGCTGAAAGCTGTCTTATCTTACATTCTCCTCCTAAGAGAGGGGGCAAAATCAAGGTTAACCCTTTATACAAAAAAGATGTGCTTTCACATGTACTGATATCTCTGGAGATAGGAGTAAAGTTCTCACAGAGGCAAGTGATGAAATATGTCTGTATGTAGTTCCGTAACTCTTAACTACTCAGAGATAAAAAATGACAAAGTCCTCCCATAGATAGAAATTTGAAAATTCCTGAAAATGTTGAACCATGTACCTAACTATAAACAAGTTTGTTTGTTAGTTTTTCTCAGACAGTGACAAAGTTTAGGTTTACCAAATGGAATTTCTAGAGATATTTGAAATAAATAAATAAATAAATAAATAAATCCCCAAGAAAAGGAGTCTTCTTGGACAAAGGGAAAAAAACCACACTGTGTTTACCACACAAATTGTATTCAAAGCACCAAGAAAAGCTAGGCATGCTGATGTTAAACCAGGCTTATGGTTTCACTTATTTGATGTGTTCATGGAATGTATCAAACATGGGCTGAAAATCGGTGAAAGATGGGAAACAAAGGGAAAGAATAAATAGTCGGTGGCACAAGGTGAACAGTGGGATGCCTCGTCTCATTGTTCTGCATTAGATCTCATGTTTGAAATCTGTATTAATGATCTTGAAAGAGGGTAATACTGAGGTTAGCAAAACTTGCAGATGACACAAAGTTATTTAGCAAGCACAGTCCAGAGAGATCCGTGAGGAACTTCAAAGAGACTTAGCTAAACCATGTGGGGGCAAATGAAGTTCAATGCCAGTAAATGCAAAGTAAGGCATACTGAAGGGAAAAAAATAAATTAAACTGCTTGTACATCTGACAGGGGTATACATTCACTGTCTCAACCCAAGAAAGGAATCTGGGTATCAATGAAGACAGATTTCTCTACCATATGCAGCTGTAGTTTTAAGAAAAAAAATTCAAACAAGATGTGAGACTTCATAAGAACTGAGATGGGGATTGATGCAGTAAATACTGCACAGCCAAACTATAAATCAAAATGTGGTCTCATCTGGAAAAATTTGGGAAGTATCATTTCACTACTGTAAAAACAAAATAACAAAAAATAAGGAAAAAAATTGACAAATGAAAATGATCCTCTGGGGGAAAAAAAAGGAAAAAAGATCTGTCATGGGAATGATTGAAAAGATTTGGAATTGTTACCTTAGAAAGAAGAGGGACAAAAGGACATAATGAAAGGACAAAAATAAATGACTGAGGGAAGATAAATTAGGTGCTTCTCTTCTCAGCTAGTGGCAGGACAAGAGAATGTGCAATAAAATTAAGGAGGCTGGCAAGTTCAAAACAGATAAAAGGCAACAGGGGTCTTTTTTTTTTTTTTTTTTTCTATGAGTGATTAAGCTGGAGAACCTTCTGAAACAGCAGAAGTGATAATTAAAGGACACTTCAAATAAATATTTAAACAGATAACAAGAATTTCTAAAGTAGAAATAATAAAGGCAAAATATTTTTGGGAAGTATTTGCAAGATCTCTTTTTAAAGTCAGATTTCTTGAACTTTCCACTGAAGAGCTCTTCTAGTTTTGTGTCCAAATCCCACAAACTTTGGAAGAAAAAGACCCTGAGGACCTAGTGGCTCATACTGGGGTTAGTTCACATAATGTGATTTCTATATTTGAGCATGCTGAGCATCAGTCTTCATGCTCTGCACACAAAATGTTACTTCAGATTTCCACCAAATATTTATTTCCAGATACTCAGCCAGGCAAAGTTCCTTGGTACCAGAATCACCATTTAGGAGGGACACTAAGGATCTGTGTGATGGCCCATGTTTACTGTCCCAAGTTCTTTCAGACACAGTGCTCACAAATCACAGAGGTGAGACACAGGGCTACAAGGATTCAGGATCAGTCCTATCAGAGCAACACGTGCCTTGCTCTATACCATGCATAGACCCAGGCTGCCTACACTGGTACAATCTGTCATTATTTGTCCTCCCCCTCTCCTGGGCTGCTTACTTCATCAAATCATCAATATTTATCTTTCAGCCTGCAGGTAGCCTACTGAAGGTGTGATGAATGCCCTTGTGTTTGTAGGCTGTCAAACACAAAAATGTTCCCACCTCATTGAAGCCTTAGGTTGTGAAACATCAGAAACTTGAAGCAGCATCAGTCCATCCCGGGGAAGGAGCAAAGGAGACGTTCCTCCCTTCAGTGGTGAATGCCAGCCTGGAGTACCCCAACATCTGACACTATGAGTGGTGATCCAAACCTCTGCTGTCTGGCAGCTCTCTGACACTCCTCTTTACAGTCATTAAAATGGAAATGGTATCTGACAGACACAAACATCATTTCACTTCCAGCTCCCTCAATTATCTCCTCCTTTCCACTGCCCTCCCACTCTCTGTGTGGTGAGAGAAATATGTTTTCAGAACTGTCATTTTAAAGAGTAAATACTTGAACCATCAATAACTGTGTGCACTTTGCCCCAGCTGAATGAAAACCTCCTTTGTGAGTGTAGAAGCAAATGATGCACAGTTAAGTAGAAAGCAGCTACCTGAATGTACTTATTTCAGCTAACTATTTCTGTATTATGATAGCCTGTTTCCAGCAGATCAAAGAAACCTGGCAGTGTTGTTTTTTTCACACTGTGAGAAGCACAAACATAATTTAAATGCCCCCTCAAAATATTCATGCATCAAAAATCTGTTGAAGGCTCAGTCTATTCCCAAGCTGGCTTTCAGCCAACATTGTTATGTTGTTGCTGCATCATGATGGAAATAGCAGACAGTAGAAAACAGCAAACAGCAGAGAAGACAAGTCTTTTAAACCAAATCCAAACAATTAAAAACAAAAAATAAAAAAAAATTTAGCACTATTAAAATTTTAAATGGTAGCAAAACTCATTGATAATTGTTCAGTTATTGATTCAGTTTTACAAAATGAAATTTTAAATGCTGAATTTTGGCATCCTGTATTCAGAGTTTTTCTAACCCTCAGTGTGATGGTTTTTATTTTGTTCTGTAAAATATATATAGCACATGGATGCATTTCTCGCTTGATGGAAATTCTGTAGCTTCACTGAAGCTGACAATTACCTCTTTCATAATGAAGGTCAAATAAGTAAGGAGATTAAAAGTAAATGGAATTTCTGAGTATCTGGTGAGCTTTTTCCAAGACAAAGGGTGAATAATCTTGCCTCAAATCAACGGTGTGTTCGTGACCTCATCTCTGAGAAAGCTGTGGAGTTTCTACTTAAATTCTTGAGTTGATGGAGAGTCTACATAAATTATTCCAATGTTAGTTGTCCTTAACTAATCTTATAATTAAAAAAACCTCTCACGGTAAGCAGAGATGACTCTTTAGAGAACATGAAGAGAAAATCTGTGTCACTGAATGCAAAAAAAACCCCTTAGTTAAAATGATAGCCTGTCCTTTGTTCTGCCTACCTGGTCCTGTATGGCTGTGATCGTAGGCTTTATCTACCTAACAGGGCTCCCATGTGCAGGCAGTGCACACACACTGACATCTCTCATGATAAGCAATGTCCAAATCCCTCTTGCTCTTCATCCCCTGAAGTTCATCAAAACCAACTGTGTCATCATCCCAGGAAAATTCAAGGGAAACTACTAGGCTCTGCTGAACCTGAACTGACTCAAAGGTTTCTTGACAAAGGTATTGGCAATCTCTGTCCCCTGTGTTGAAATTGAAACACTGTGCATCCAGAACTGCAACAGTACAGATACCCTCAGAAGGGCAGCCTGGTTGGATTTCAACTGCATGGATGTAATATCTGCATTTGCTTTCCAACCTTCATTTAATAATACAATGGGCATATACATGTATGTGTGTATATATATGTATACATATGTATACCTGTGTCTATCTATCTATCTATCTGTCTGTCTCTGTCTGTCTGTCTGTGTGTCTGTCTATTTATCTATATCTACATCTTTTCTATTTCTATGATACAGGTCTATGCACATGTATAATCCTAGCACTGGAACAAGAAGTAACATTCGATTACAGAGGTATCAGGGCTGGAGAAGACCTCCAAGATCAAGTCTAACCAATTCACTCAGTCTCAGATGGACTATCAGACTCAGATCAAGTCCAGCATGAATGGCAGCCTTCCCAGGACTCTTCCAGAACTGCTGATGGGAGGCAGATATTGAATTCATAAAATCATAGAATGGTTTGGATTAGAGAGGACCTTAAGGCTCATCTCATTCCACCCCTTGCCATGGGCAGGGACACCTTCCACTATCCCAGGTTGCTCAGAATCACATCCAACCTGGCCTTGGACACTTCCAGGGATGGGGAATCTACAGCTTCCCTAGGCAGCCTGGGCCAAGGCCTCACCATCCTTACAATCATGAGTTTCTCCTTAACATCTAATCTAAACCTGCTCTCATTTTGAAGTCATTGCCCCATGTTATATCATTATGTTCTTATGATCATTAATAGAGATGTTCACATAGAAATGTATCTTTAGACTAAGTAGAAAAATGTCTCATAAGTTTAAATGCCCATGAGTTTTGGTGGTTGTGGGAAAAAAAAAAACAAACCATCACTACGAAATCATTCAGATTTATGCAGGTCAGACTTCATCCAGACTTTGAGAGATCTCCTTAGAAATTTTGATTCTCAGCTTCAGTTCTCCAGTTCATGTTCTTCTTTGGGGACTTTCAATACCATTCTCTAACTTTTCTCCCATCTTTGGAACCGTGATACCCTGGAAGGCTATGTGATTCTTGGAGTGCAGCACATGGGAACACTGCTAACAAAGGCCATTTGACAAATCCTTGCTGTGAGCAGGGCAACCTGGACCACTTCACTCTGCCCTTCAGCACTTTCACCATCAGTTCTTTGGTTCCCTTGCAAATTCATTGTTGGAGATCATGCTTCTGGTCTTGATGCCTTTTAGGCAAGACAGGGCTGTCATTTTAAGCCTATGAACTATATTTGCTGGTTGATGGATGCCTCCACATTGCCAACTGAAAATCATCCAGAAGTCAGCTATAGCAGATGTGCCATGTAATTACCCTGTCAAGGACGAATTCCAGACATTGGCCTGGTAATTTTAAGAATCCATTTCTGTCCATCAGAACATTCGCAGTTATTTTTTCTTAGATATTAAGCTTTTTTTTTTTTTTTTTTTTTTTTTTTTTTTTTTTTTTTTTTTTACTGTGATGAGATATGTATTTCAGCAGAATTTTAGGACAGAAAAGCCAAAATAGATCTTGTGATATTATGCCTATGGCTGACACATCTTGAGCTAGGAGCTTAATCACCCTAATCACCCTTCTTACCCTCCTTGAGGCATGTGAGACAGAGACTTGTTTGCAATCCTTCAGAGATGAGGTGGCACTACTGGAGTGATGATGTTTTACATCTGCTGGTAAGGAATCTTACAGTTCAGTTGGCCCTCTAATTTGGGGGCTTCATTTAAGAGACTAAATGCAGGAGAGCTGAAGCCACAGACAAGCAAGGAGGCTCATTGCTTTTTTCTTTATTAGACCTCAGAGACAGCGTGAATCAAAGCATGAGGTGTCAGAGTGCCAATGTTATAGCATCTGATATACTGTGCTTTGGGCACCCTCACATTCAGGACAGTTGCTTAGCAACTGGGATACAGGCTGAGGATGTAGAGAGTCTGGGATCTTTTCTCTGCCCAACACGATTAGCATGACTTGGATAAATTACTTCACCTTTCTGTATTCCTCTTTCCCTTTATACATTTATTTATTCTGTCTCCTACCGAACGCTTGAGCAACTCCTTTGAAGATATCAGAGCCTTCATGTAATGAAATTATTCATCTCCTATGAAGCTGCAGATCCTGGACAATGTCCAGGTGTCACCTCCTTTTGCTACCTGTCTTTCACAGGTGATCACTTTCCCCTTAACTGTGTTCGTCACCACCACAAAACAGCTGCCGTATTCACTACCTAGCACTGAGAGCATTTCAGTAGGGAAGCGCTCTTAGTCAGTGTATGAAAATTTCTGAGCACAAACCATTTCCAAAAAATCTAAGCTGGCATTTGGCAGAATGTCAGTAGACTTTATACAATAACACTATCCAACTAGACATATTAGGAGAACAGAATCTGCAAGACAGCATACTTTTGGCTCTGTTACATATTCATGCTACTGCCACAACCACCAGCACCAGAAAATAAAGACAGGTGGAGGGACAGTAGGGCTAACATTAGACCTTTGCAGAGGCATTCTTTGCTTGACTGATGGTTTGTAACTGCTCATCATGGACAGTGAGCTGTGAGGTTTTGTCGTCCAAGTTAGGAGCTCAGGCTGATCGGCAGATGAATGAAGAGTTGGCTGCAAAGTCTGTAACCCTTTGATTTCATGGTTGTTTTCTACATCCTGATCTCTCTGCAGCTGCCACCTCAAAGAACAGGGTGAGAGTAATTGTGTTGGCCTGCCTCCAAAACCCGGAGGAGTAGTCATTTGCTACTCTCCCAGATTATCTGCCAGGCAAGCAGAAAGGTTAATGATGTAGAGCTTGATTACTCTGGTAGAAAGAAAGCAGTCAGCTTGATCCAAAAATCTTTATTGTGTATGTAAGGGAGATGCATTAAAAGGACTCAGAACCGGAATACGTTGTCTCCTCCGTTCTGTCTTTGAACATTGGGAGTATTTGCCTTCTGGCACATATGGTCTTGTAAGTAATAGCTTTTTGCTGCACATACATCTTTTTGCCTGAAGCTTGTTGTTTAATTTTAAGACATTTACAATAGTTTTGTTGTTAAGAAAGCCAGTCTTCATCAATATCAGCTGAATAAACATTTGAATGTATATGTCCCTGGAACAGATTGAACACCATTAGCTGAAGTGTGTACATATAAATACATGTTTTTATTTAAAAATACATACATAAGTGTGTGTGTGTGTGTGACACTGTGTCTGTGTGTATACATGTATGTGTATACCACAAGCACATGATTTTTGGTGTTCATCTCTGAGATAAATGTAAACAAGGTGTATCAAATGAAATGCATCAACAACTCCAACAACCCACCAGGAAAACCAAAACCAAAACCCAACCCAAACCAAACCAACAAAAAAAACCACCCACAAAAACAAAAACAAACAAACAAAAAACCCCACAAAAAAACCCAAACAAACAAAATCCAAAAAAGAAAAGGAAAAAGAAAAAGAAAGTGATGGGAAGCCAAAATTAATGCAAACCAAACCTGCCAACTGAACAAATAAACAACAACAAGACTACAGGATTGGGAAGATAAAAGAGACCTTACCATGTCTGGAGACAGTAATGTTGTAAAGTGTTTATAAAGGTTGACTTCCTTTTTTAACAAGATTCTGCTTTGTGGAAATGTTTAATATTGAAAAAAGCAACAAAAATAAATTTTAGGAACCCACATAAATTGAGCTCTTTCAGCCTGCCCTTGAAAACCAGAATATTCTGGCCCAGAACTGAAATACTGAAGCCAAACCCCAATATATTTGCTTCCACAATGATTTATGGATCCTATAATTCAGAAGCATTTCTCTTACATTATTCCACGAGGATTTGATTTATTGGCAGAATCGTGTATTGTGTGAAGAAAATTTTTTTTTGTCCCCCACACTTTACCCTACAGTGGCTTCTGAAAAATTTAAATTTTTCATAGGAAAGAAAATTATCTTTGAGATTGGCTCTACATTTCACCTACCATATGGTGAAGACCTGGAGGAAAAGAAGTGCACAATTATTTGTTATCTCTCTTCTGCCAATTTCTGATTACTCTAACACAGATTGTGATTTGCAGCTAGTTTAAATGACTTTATTGAAGAAGTTTCCACTTTGCCTTTTTACATTATTCATGTTCTAAATAGAATTTAATATAGTTATCTTTAAAATATAAACTCCAACGAAGATGTTTTTGTTGAGTTCTGGATGGGTTTCTTGCTTCTGTTTAAGGCATTGTTTTTGACTAGATTCTAATTAAATAACGGCATTTATTAATTCTTCCTTGAGTTTATACTTCTATTTTTTGATGTCAATTAAGGCCAGACGAGGGGTGCCTGTCCTGTGTTCCTTGAGATAGCTGCAGGTCTAAGAGCTGGGCACCATGTCTCAGCCTCAGGACAGGTTTGATCTCTGTCCTACTGTGTTGGCTGCTCATCTTTGTCACTTTCTGTCTTAAGATAAAATACAATGAACATCTACAGGAGTGTTTCAAGCACTCTTGGGGAAGAAAACCTCATTTAAAAGGCAGAAAACATAGGAAAAAATCAATGGAGCCTTAATGGGGAAAAATGTGGTGCACTCACAACCACTGAGAAAAGAGGAAGATTCTATAAGGCAAACGCCTAAAAACCAAGATGAAAAGAACTCTATTCATAAGCAAGTGCAAAAGGAGAGAGTGAAGAAAGAATTCAGGACAAATGTCTCAAAGAAGCTATGGAAAAAGCTCTTCAAAAACACAGAAAATGTTCAGAAAAGCTGAAGGGAGAGGAAGGATGCCACCAAAGTTGCCTGGAAGTCACAAGCTGACAAGTCAAGGCAGGCTTTCAAAAACTAAAAAGTCAGGAAATGTCATTCTTCCTAAACATCTACTGAGGCCCTGGGGCACAACAAAGGAAATCCACTACAGCTGCATGGCAATTGGTAAGTTCTTGTTATCATGCTATGTGCCAAACTCCTTTCTCTTTGCTTCTCTAACTCATCTGTCAGTGTGTGGGGGTAATCCAGACAGTGAAGGGACTTGTGTGCCAGAACATCAATTGGGAGACAACCCTCAGCCCTTGATGGGGAGGTGAATTTAGAAGAAAATCTCAAAATAAAAAGTAGAGGAGCAAGGATCTTGGTTCTGTGAGGAAAAGATGGCAGAGAGTGGGCAAAAAAATGAGGCCAGTTTTCCAAAACACACGAGTTCAATAATTAGCCCTAAAGCCATGGCTTTAAAGCAGACAGCAAAGATTAATATCATGCCGTCTGAAATCAATTTAGTCCTATCATTTTGAGTAAATAATGTTTTGAGTTTCTACAAAACAGAGCTTCTACAGGAAAACATTCATGATTCTAATTTTTGAAATCTAAGTGATGCAGTATGATCTGTGTTGTGGATGAGAGGGTGTGTGTGTGTGTGCATGAAAACTTTTTCTTTAACTGACAACAAATACAGTTCTGCTTGGTCTCCAGGAGCCACAGAAAAGGATGTGTGGGTTTTCTGAGATGGCTTACAGGCCACTGAAGAAACAGAGGGGAAAGGGAAAACAAAAAAATACTATCAATTTGCTTAGCCAGGGACAGCAAAACTCTTTCTGCTCCATTACCTCCACATCTTTCTTTGCATAGCAACCATCATATCTCTGGAATGAGATATAACTCTTTCCAAGACATTGTGGCTTGCTCTTGGCCGCTGAAAACCTTCCTGGTGGTCCAGGATTTAAGAAAACCCAGGCTTGGAGCTGGTGCTTATCTGTGGATGGGGGAGCTGGGAACAGCTGGCACAGAGACTGCTGAGAGTGCGTGGTGCTGCTCAGGGACCCTCCTCTGCAGGAGTCCTCCAGGGGCTGAACCCAGCAGTTTTACAGGTATTTTGTGCCTCTGAAGTGTCTTCTTTGTGCTTTCATCTGAGGCATACCTGCCTCTAGAGAGTAAGTCTTCCTTAAAGAGGGGGAGGAATTTGGTATTTGTATTCCTTCACTGTCTTTGTTATATCTCTGCTAATTGCACCACTGGAACAAAACTGAACAGAACATTAAACCACTTCTCTTTACAGGAGAAGGGATTTGGGTGAATTAACCTGCCCAAAAGATATCTGCGAGGCACATTTAGGATGTTCTGGGGAACATCCACTTTGCTATCTTGACTAAAGGCAAGTACAGAAGATCGCCAAAGTGAATGGTTTTAAAATATGTTTCTATTTGCAGCATTTGACAAGAATAGGACAGGTTAATTTAGGTCTTAAAATAAGATGATAAACCAGTTCCCTTTTCAAAGACTGACATTACTGTGAATCTCTCTTTTTTTTTCTCATTTTCATCCTCTCAATTTTAAAGGTGACAAATTTGATACAGTATTTATTACTCCAAATGGCAATATGACATGCTTGAGAACAATCTATGAAAACAGGGAAAAGGAAGGAAAATACAAGGGGTTTTGTGCATAAAAGTGGTGTTGAATACAAAGTTTCAGGATTTCTGTTCCACTGAGCTTGTTTCTTCTCTTATTTGTCTTTCCTCCATAAATTTACCACAGTATCACTAAGTAGATATGCCTTCAGGCATTACTCTACACCTAATAATCCTAAAGTAAATATGTTGTGTACTGGTAAAAAGAAAGAAAGACAGCCTGCTTTTATTTAGAGTGGTATAAAAATCTCATGTAGGTTTAAAAGGATAGAGTATTTCACTCCAGATGTCCACAGTTTCAATTATAGTAGTGTTATCAGCAGCAGGTGCAGGATTCATGTACTAGAAACTATAATAAGAAAAAGTTCACAAGATTGTCTGCACATAACAAGAGCAAAATACAGATAATAAATACAGTAATAAACTATAAGGCCTCTCACACACCCCTTCTAACAATAGTTTTCGGTTTCCTGCAAAGCAAGTGGCAATCCTTATGTCTGGTATGCACATTTAGAGACGGAGGATGTTATTTTCACCAAATATCCCAAACCTTGTTTAAAATAAAAGTCATTATTGCAATGAAAAGCAAAGATTACTCTCATTTTTCAGACCATAGTGTCTCTTTCCTTGCTCGGAGTGCCAGCAGGTTCACATTGACACTCTTGCTTTTTTAGACTACTCCTTTATTTTCACTAATAAAATAAATCATTAAACCCACCTCATTGTCTTTTTTGCTGCTTAGCATAAAGTGACACCTGGGATGGCAGAGAGAGCACTCAGTGTCCATAGTGCAGCTCAGTAGAACAGGGTGACAGATGGTCACAAACCCAATTTCCAATCAGGAGTGATTGGAAAGCCACTAGAGAAACCAGGTGAATCAAAGAGTGGGAGACTCTGGGGCAAAAGATCTATGAGGAGTAGCTGAGGGTACTGTGAGAAAGAGAGATTCAAGAGGAACCTTTTTCCTCTCTACCACTGCCAGAAAAGAGGTGGAAGCCAGGTGGCAGCTGGTCTTTTCTCCCAGAGAACAAGAGAGAAGAGGAAATTGCCCTTGAATTGCACCAGGAGATTTAGATTGGACCTAGGGAAAACTTTCCACTTTGAAAGAGGAGCTGAGCATTGGAACAGGCTAGCATCAATATCACCATTCCCAGAAGTGTTCAAAATATGAGTGGACATGGCACATTGTGCCATGATTTAGTGGTTGTTGTGGTATTGGTTGAAGGTCGGACTTGATGATGTTGGGGGTAATTTCCAACCCTAATCATTATATAATTGAATATCTTTTTGCTTGAATTGAGGTAGAGGTAGGCAGGATTATACCTACATTGAAACAAGTCAGGTATTGCTCCAGGAAATCTTTTCACTGCACCATTTCACTACAGATGAGCAATTAGATTTCCAGTAAGTCTATGATTTCTTTCACCTGCAACTGAATAATTTGTGATGAACATGTTGATAAATCATTCATATTTTTTAATAAAGTGAAAAAAATGGTCTGCTGCCTAAGCATCACATGAGCTATCTAGATTTCTAACAAATGTTTTCCAAATAAAGGAGCAGAATGAGTTTATTTGTATGTGTAAGTGAGTAAAGATAACAGTTTTGTTTATTTTAGAATTTTTTGGCTTGGACACTGTAAATTGTTCCATTCATACATATTGTGATCATGAAGCACTTGAAGTCAACCCCACAAACATATGTGAAAATCTTTTCAAAGCTTCTGACCAAATAATTCTTGTATTGCATTGTCTGGGGTTTTTCTTATTCTTGATCGATAAGGTCAGGAATCCCATATTTGATCTCTTGAACTGGAAGCTTCTTTGGAAACACTGCAAAACAAAATTAACAAAAAATAAAATTAATAGAAAATAAGCAGAAAAAACAAATTGTGGTGTTTAGCTACTAGATCATAAAAACAACCCAAAAACAACACCCTATAATTTTACAGAAAATAATAAGTTGGGCATGCTTGTGAATCTGTAAAGAGAAACCCAAATTCTTCCACAGTAAGGCAATATTCCTGTGATTGTTCTCCATAATAAGATTAGCCAGACCTATAAAAGAACAATTACATCACTACAAAGCATTTCAGGTTTTAATCTTATGAATTCAACTGCTGGAGTAATAAAGGACCTTTAATTTCTTTTCTCGTGGGGTGTTTTTTTGGAGCTTTTTTATGACATGTCCAATTTAGGATAATGAGAATGACATGTACCAAGTTTTAGTACATGTAGCATGCATTTGTCTCTGAAGTCTGAGAGGATGTGAGTCATCATAATGGCTTCAGGTTGTAAGAAACATCAACGACAAAAATATTAAACCACAAAAACAAGTTGGCCTTATAATGGTTCATTTACGCTGGAGAAAAATAAATAACTAGATGAAATTTCTTTTAATAACTAGGAAGATTATCATGGAGTATTCATTTCATCTGGCATACATTTGCAGGCTATCTCCTAGACGATTATTATTCCTACATCTTTATAAATGCCTGTATATATTTATTATTCTGTTATTTCCAGCCATGCTATGATTCACTTTAAGATTCACAGCAGGGAGATGTGTAGACAAACATTCTTGATACCTAACCATAGGTATCAAGATGGTGGGACAGAAATTAGAGGAAGGTGAATAACAAGAAGTTTTATATCTGTACTCAAAGCTATTAAAAAAACCCACAATAACACATGAACATTGTTTCCTTGGGAAATTAGACTTTGTTGACAACTGACCCTTAGAGGGTGTCAGTTATCAACAAGGTCGTTTGGTAGTTCTGGATGTGACTAAAAATAACTCTGAGCCTTCCAAACAGCCAGTTCAGAGTGCTTGTACTTTTTGAAGCTAAGGTGATGTTTGCTGGAAATGGATCAATTTACAGACAGGAAAATGATCAAGAACACAGGGAGGATTGTGGCCCAGCATGTGCCAGGATATGGATGACAATTATAAGGAGAGAATTCTTAGATTCAGCATATAATTCATTGATTGGGAACTTGCACATCTAACCTGTAACTGGAAATTTTGTTCCTAGAGGCAGTTTCCTGGCTACAGCACTTCTGAGCATTGTCTCTCAGAAACCCCCTCGGGCAAATGGCACTTAGGATCATTTATCAGCAAGCGCTGAAATAGCAGAGAATTTAGGTTTTCTTTCCCCAATAGGTATGCTGAGCTACAGAAATAGAAATACTTTGCTCTTTTGTCAGCAGTGGATAAAATATCATTTCAAGTGCAATGAGAAATATTGTAAATAAACTGTAATTTTTCTGTTATAACTTAAGATGGAAGTCTGTTTGGTTGCCTAATAACCCCACTGTAAAAAATCCATCATGAAAGGCAAATGACTGCAGGTCTCATTAAGGAAACCTAGCTTTTAAAACCATTTTGGCAACTTTAGCTGTCCTCTTCAGGGGTGTAATTCCTTCTGAATAGCAGTATGGTATTTTCTATACCCACAACAAATGAAGTGAACATTATTAGGTAAAATGATAAAAAACTGCTGTTGATGCTGGCAAGCATCATTTCTACTCACCTTTTCCTTAAGTGAATATTCACTGGTCTGTTTCTTTTGTGAACCATCATATCAAACATAAGATCATAGAATGGCTTTGGTTGGAAGAGACCTTAATAATTGTCCCATTCCAACCCCCTGTCATGGACTGGGACACCTTCCACTAGATCGGGTTGCTTCAAGTCTCATCCAGCCCGGTCTTGGACACTTCCAGGGATGGGACATCCACAGCTTCTCTTCTGTTCCAGAGCCTTAATAGCTTCACAGTCCAGAATTTATTCCTAATATCCAGTCTAAAAATGTGTCTCAGAGTGAAGAAGGGAAGAAAGAAGAAAGGGAAGAAAGAAGAAAGGTGTGGTGGTTGCGGGGGGAGGTCAATTTTTCCAGGGGGATGTGGGCAGGCCAATCAGTGATCAGCTTTTCTGCTGGCACCTGGACTGGTCACTCGGAGGTTTGGACACGCCTCTGAGGACACAAAGAGTTAAAGCAGGACTCCAGGGGGGTTCGGCCTCTTTTGGATTTTGGTTTCAGCAGTGGAAACATCTCCTCTGCCCTGCTCAGCTCTGGGCTGAGTGGGGGAGGGGAGCCATGTGGCCAGGCTGAGGAGAACCACGCGGTGGAACTAAAGCTGGGCCCCGGGGGGAGAAGAGAGTGGACAGGACTGGAACTGAGCTGCCCCGTCCAGGATGGAGGGGTGGAAAACTGTGGAAGTGCCTTCTGTGTGTGCTCACCCCCCCTTCCCCCCAAACTCCGGGAGAAGGTGCCCAGCCACGTGGGGGTTGCCGAGCCTGAGAGTGCCTGACCCTGCACCCTGCTGGGAGATAGAAACTGTTAACCCTTGCTTGGCAGAAAGAAACTTTTCTTAGACACTGATTCTCATGACTGGTGGTTTCGGAGGAGAGAGGGAAGCAGCCTGGGACCGAGATGATAAAAGGAGATGAAAAAAACCCCAGATGGGCAGAGATTGAAGAGGAGTGGCTTCTGAGCTAGACTTTTCTTGCATAATATCAGCCATGGACTAAACTTAAATCTCTTTTGAACATAAACTGCATTTTGGGTAGATACAGCTGCTCTGCTTTTGCTACAGTGACTGGCACTTTAAGAGTGGAGCGAACAAAGAAGAGAGGGGGAGGGTGAGGTGGTGCCCTCTGCCCTCAGGGCAGACCTGCTCCTGGAACCCCGGCCCCTGGGGAAAAATAGGGAGAGCTCGGCATGCAACATCCTTAAAAGAGCCCTGTATGCAGCTTTAGACTATGGACAGCAGTGAGAGCGCTGGACATAGGAAAAAGAGAGTGTCACCCTGGCAGACTTCTCCGAGCAGTGCCACGGGTGACATAGAAACACATAAGGGTTGGACCCGTGTTTTCTGAAGAACAGTCTGTGGTGCAGGAGAGACTCCTCTGTCCCTTGCTGAATTGAAGATTGGTTTGTGGTTTTTTTTGAGTGGTGATTGTTTGATCTAAACCCCAAAGGTTTGGTCTGTGAAGAGTAATGTGTGGGGGGTGGAAACTGGGAGAAGAAATGTTCTGAGAAGTTTTTATTTCTGTCTGTGTGTGTGTTTAGGAGTTTTTCTGTCTCTGTTCTTATGTAATGTAATAAAGTTTTGGTGGGTTTTTTTTGTTTTCAAGATTTAAGCCTTCTCTGCTCTGTTCCTGATCACATCCCACAGTAGTTGTTAGAAAAAAACCATATATTCATGGGTGCATTAATATCTGGCCAGTGCCAACCCATGACAAAAGGGAAAAAAGAAAGCCTTGTGAGTCAGTTCAGAGAGAGGGCTCTGCATATAACATCTCATGGAGGGCATAGGACACCTGTGTGAGTGGGGGATTAATAGTAGCAAACATCTGTTAGAAAAAGAGACCATGCAGAGAAGAGGACAATTTTGCAAGGAGACCAAGTACTCATGGAAAGACTCAGTCAGTGCTCATTGGTTTTTTGTTTGTTTGTTTGTTTGTTTTGTTAACTTGACCTTCAGATCCGAATGCAATGACATGATCTACTATCTTAATTTCTACAACACTTTAGAAACAGTCAGAACAACCTCTGCACTAAAAACAGTTGTTCCTAATAACTCTTGGAAAAAAGGGAGGTCTAGATGACTTAAAGAAGTAAAACCTAACAAGCATCCTCAAAAGGAATAAAAAGAGGACTTTGGAGAATATTGTCATTGGTTTGTCAAAGAAATAGTAGAAAATTCTGAAAAAAAAAAAAAAAAACCACAAAAAAAAAAAGAATTCTGAGAAATAAGGACACTAAAATTGTAGCAGATTTGGCAAAACATCAAATTATGTCCTTATAGAGCAAAGAGAGGGTGATAGATGTGAGGTATGTTGATTTTAATAGGTCTTTTTACTTGGTCTTTGTGACATCTTCACAATCAAATAAGAACAATTCTAGTGCAGTTTATCTACACAACCATTCTTCAATAATTGTATCCTTATATTCATCCATCAGTAGAAAAGTGACAGACTGTGAAGACATTGCATCCAGGAGCCTAATTGGAGTCTCTTCCAAGAGAGGATTTAATTTCATTATGAATTACCTCAGTGATGGATGCTCATGTAGGTGGTACAAAGAGCTCTGTGGAAAAATACAAAGCAAGTACTCTACATTATAAGATGAGTATTCAAGCTGATCTTGAGAACCTGTAAAAATTATCTGAATTAATTTAGATAACATTACTGAAGGAAAAAATGTAGGGAGAAGTTTTTTTAGCTTGAAGAAGAAAAGGTTAATAGTTTTTTCAATAACAAGAAGAAATCTCACAATTTTGTCTGTGTTGCCTTTTAAAGAAGCAAATCAGAGAGTAATGAATAAAATGATAATAATTTCATAATTTTGTGTAGGTTAAATAGAAAAAGAAAAAGTGAAAGCCCTTGGGAAAGATACGTTTGATCTTTCTCTTTGTTGGGGACAGGACACACTGGTCTCTTTTGGTCCCTTCCAGCTCTGTGTTCTTGTGACTTCATACTTTTAGGGAGAGTTTAGCAGTTCCCCTTGTACATGCTGAAGAAAACATGCAGGGATTTCTGTGTCTGTAAGCAGTGGAGAAACATCAAGGGTACAGAAAGAACAGATCCTGGGTCTGGCAAATGGAGCAGCCTTGTTGGAAAGGTGAGACGTGCAAAGGAAAGTTGAACGGCCATGGGAGAAGTACTGACTCTTTTTCCCACTACACAGCCGAAGTATTATCCTGGTTAGGCCATGTAAATTGGTGTTTTTAATTTGTAATTTGCAGAATAAGGTATTCTGAAAGATCACTGAAAATTATGGAGTCAAGAGAGACAAATAAGTAGAGGAAATTACATATATTAACCTAGGAAAGAATAAGATTGAAAAGGAAGTAAACCTGCAAGAGAGAATACCATGAAGAAAAAGAGGATAAAGCTGTGTATCCCCTCTAATTCTGTAAAAGAATAAAGCATTCTTTTCCTTATAATGCATGAAAAGTTGCCATTATGAGCTGCACTGGAGAAACACAAGAGGAAAACAACCTGATCTTTTAATTAGTGAAATAAGGCTGTGGGCAAAGGTGCTGATCAGAGGGAATTCATGGCAACTCACATAAATGTAGAGTGCCAATGAAGGAAACATTGAAGTTTTGTTTGTCAGATGAAGAGAAGGACCTTTGGACAGCTAAGAACTATCTGAGCTTTCAGCAGAGAGACACAAGGCCCTTCCTTATGGTTTCTGGACAAAACTGAAGCACATAAGCTTTATAGAAGACTTCATCCCCTGGCCTTTATGTGTGCATAGCATGAGGGATTGAAAACACAGTGAGCTTCACATAGAGTGTGAAACCACAAAATTAAATCTGAAACAGCCAGCAGGAGTCACAAAACCACTGTGGAGGAGGCACACAGACTTGAGGAGAGGTACCTGGTTTAGAAAGCCTCTCATTACCTGGGATAATTTAAATGTCATGCAAAATCTGCTTTGTTGTCTCATTCTGTCTTGCATGAGGAGCATTAAATCAATTTCCAACAGCTGCAGAACCTGTTAAATTAGGGTGAATTTTTGTGTAATGAAAAATATCAGAGAGATTGCTTGCATCTTTCCTTCTTTTTTGGAAAGAGGTAGGTCTCTCTGAGGTAAAATTCTCTGCTTTAGTAACTGTCCATGGAACTGTTAACTCAGCCTATTTTATTGTGATCATTCAACGCCTTCTCTTCAGGGAAAGAACAGAGCCATCACACATGGCAATACATGTGTGCATATTCCTGTGTCTACACGTGGTCTGCCCTGAGATGGAGGGTCAACTCAGAAGGTTGAAACGAGAAAAAATATTAACAAAACAGCATTTTCCAAGAGGTGGCAAATAATCTTACTATTAATAGTGAGATGAAGGTTTTGTCTGCAGCTGTTGGTGCTGGTCAAGTAGCACTGAGTGATACAGCCAAGGGAAGCAGGGCTGGTGCAGTTGGGCTGGTGGAGACACAGGAATAACTCTCAGTGAGTTAATCAAAAGCTGCTTTGAGGTTCCTGCTCTATTTGTGCTTCGTAAATCAGAACTGGTATATTTTTAATACAAATTATTACAGGAAATCCTCCCAGCCAGATTGGTTTCTTTTCTACAAGTATCATTCAATCCTACCCAGCTGAACTATACATTATGCAGGGCAGATTTTGGCTCTATCAACATTATTTTAACCATTTTAAATAAATTATACTACATACAATGTTTACCTGCAGATTCCAGGAGAAATACATATCGGGCATGCAGTTTAGTTTAAAAATACTTACATGCTGTCCTGATAAGTAGTCCTAAATACACAGGCTGAGCAGCCTTTTCTTTTCCTCTCCTGGAAACCACAGCCCTTTTCCATCCCTTGACCCAAGGGTCTTGCTTAGCAGAATATGATTTGTGAACATGTCCAATTCAGGGAGGAGCTACCTGCTCCTACAAGCTGCCTGGTTTATTTGGTGTTACAAAGAATGCAGCCCTAACCTCAAAAGGAAACATCTCTACTATCATGCCGAGTCATCCATGAATGGTGGTGGTTAATTATTTATATAAATTTATACCAATTAAATAAAGAGCCCTTCAGCTAACAGCAATCTGCCAAAGGATTTCATTGTTTTTATTATACCTAAATGAATGTAACCAGTTTCATTTTCTGCTCTCTAAAAGAGCCGTAGACAGGCTGCAGGTAGAGGTACCACTAAAACCATTAACATCTGTTTTTGTTTTGATATTACCACACACAGTTATTTCAAGAGAATAAACTTTGGAGTCTTCTATATATTTCCAACTGGAGCCAAGGCATTTTTATCAATTGCACTTTTGGCACTTCTGTTGTCTAAGGCACTACTTTTATATGTGATTTTTTAATGCAGAAGGAAAAGACAGGGAGCATTTCCTTCAAGGGAAGAATGCATTTGCTTGGCCAATACTAGGTAAAACAGCACCTTACATTCCTCCAGGAAATATTAGAAAACTCTTTCTGCCACTGCTGCTCTTCTTTTTGCCTCCTTGCTTGGCTGGTGCTTCCCTAAATGCCAGCTGACACTGAGAGGAATAGCTTCTGATTTGGATGCTAAAATATGCTTTGATGTCCTTACACGTTTTGTGTAGGCTCCAAGTCCTTTATGCCTCTCAGCAAAATCACAGCCAAGCACTATGCATTATGGAAATGTATGTAATTTTCTTCCTGATGTGCTTCTAGCATGATATTTTCTAGGAATATATATAATTTTTCCTGTTCATTTTTTTTTTCCATTCTAATTAAGAATGTTTTTTGGGTCTGGTCTGGACGTTGGGTGCTTTTGTGAGGTGACACATTTTATTGTTTCTCCTTTTCCCAGTGGCAAAAGAAGGAATTGTTTGGAATTATTCCATGCTCTTTTTTCTAAAACATTTAAGAATAACATCTTTTAAAACTTGTTATTTTTCCTTTCTCTTCTTTTCTAAAAATAAGCTACACATTGTAAGTGAAATGCTTTTGAGACTATAATTTTTGACCTATTAGTCTGGACCCTTACAATATTATTGGACTTGGATATACAATTCCAAGCTTTGAATGAATACAATACATGTTGCCTGGGTTTCTGAGCTTCAAATCTTCCTTTGAATTGCTTACAACAAGCTGAGAACTAAATATTTTCTCATTGCTACTTTGCGTTTAGAAAAAGATTCAAATCCTTACTCCCCTGAGAAGACAATGTTAGCGTGTCCCAGCCTCCATCCATCAAGCAAAGCTGCTTTATCTATCCATACACAGAGACATCTCCCACTGAAGTCACTCTGTATATGATCAAGTCTTTTTGAAAGCTTAACACTTTATCTAATTGTTTCAGTAAGGGTTCTACTTTACAACTTTAGCAGCTTATAAGAAAAACCCAAAATTGGCCCAAGAAGCTTGTGCCTGACCAAGATTAGAGACCCATAAGCTCGTTATTTACACCACTCCCTTCCTCATGACAAACTTCTGCTACTGCTGCCAGACTGACAGCTCCGCAGACTGGATCTAACTTTGCTGTGCAAGGTCTGTAGCTCTCAGTAGGCAACCAGGCATCATCAGCTCTGTCTTTTCCATGTGTTACTCTGGGGGAAACTGATTATCATAAGCATGTTGTTTGCAAGAGTTTTTTTGACTTTTTGATTTTCTCCAAAGCCCTTACACCATACGAATTATTCTTGGTCCCACTATTGCATGCTGAAAGTTGCAGTGCTAATACTAAATATATAAGCACAGCAAATTCTTCCTTTCCTTTGCTTAGTGTTGGGTTGACTTATACAAGAGCCTTTTGGAAAGAAATCATCCTAGAATCCTGGAATGGTTACAAGCAACTTTAATATTTACCTCATTCCACTCCCTGCCATGGGCAGGGACACCTTCTACTATCCCAGGCTGCTCCAAGCCCTGCCCAACTTTGGACATTCCCAGGGATGGGGCAGCCACAGCTTCCCTGGGCAACCCATTCCACTGATAAAATACTATTTAATTTGCAGCTGCAAACTAGTCAAACCCAGATTAGTTTTAAATTCATTAGAAGATATTACTTGATGGCTCAGAGATTGATTGGATTGGTTGATACCTTATCATTGCCTGGCAGCAGTTTTCTGTGGGTGAGCTACAAATACTCTTTGGAAATTCTCTTACTTTACAAGAGATAAAAAGTCATGAGACTTACTTAGTCCTGGAAATAAATATGAGTGTATATGAGAATTCTAACAGGAGAAGGGGGGCAAGAGAAAAAACTTTAGTCCTCGTTATAATACAAGATGTCACTTAGAAATGACTGGGGTCTATGTTCACTCATTTTGTGTGTAATGAATGTTTCAGTGGTTTTATATATACAAAATTACTCCCACAAATGCCTGTTTAATGACCTGCAGCTAATGAAAATTGAAGCAATGAAGATGTCATCCCTGATCCTTCCAAACTTATATAACACAAATGTTTTTCCGTCCTATACTGCTGCTCTGAAGGAATATGTTAGTGATTTCCCAGAGTCCAAGCAGGAAGCAGTGATGAGGCCTGTTCTCATGGGTGTGCTTTCTTTATCATCTCTCTTACTGCACTGTTGTTTCACACACTGCCATGGAGGCTGGTGGTGTCCTCAGGGGGACAGGGTAAAAATACCGTGCCATCCAGCAGAGAGTGTTTCACTCCTGTGTCACTTGGAGGGGGGCAAATGTTGAGATCACGTACAGCAGGAGGCTTGGGGTGCAGTAATTTCATAGAGCTTAAGAAGAAGAACGTTTGGGAACTCTGCAGGAACTGCCTTAAGTACTCATCTGGGAGGTGAGCACCTCATGACCTTTAATGTATTTAACTCGACAACACCCCTGAAAAACAGGGAAGTGCTGTTATCACTAGTTTGTGCTTGAAGAACTAAAATAACTTAGTCTAGAAAAGATATTGTACCATCAGCCAGGGGGGTAGATTTTTGGTTGGGAAATCTCATGCTTTCTTCGTCCCCCACGTAAAGGAAAAAAATGTGAATATAGGCACATATAATGAGGAGATTTACTTGACATTGTCTGTGTTGTTTGAATAGAGGTAGGATGCAACTGTGGACCTGACTAGCACTGTCACCACAGGACCATTTTGGTTCTTCCTTTGGGCTTCTTTATCCCAAAACATTAAAGCAATTTTGTTCTTGGGTCATCTTTTTCCTTTGAAATTTTTTCTCCTAGTGACCATGTTTGACTATCAAAGGATAAATTTCAGTTTATGAATGAGTTCAAAGTGCTCCCACAGTGGTTATATCTGTTCCTGTAAGTGCAAGGGGTCTACTGCATTCCTTTCTGCCAGGACTGTGGCCTTGTTCTTTATTTTGGAGAGAGGCAAATTTATATGAGACACAATAAAAATACTTAGAAGGCAGGAACACTCAAAAACAAATTTAAAACACAAAAAAGGATCTGAAAGGATGTTTGATACGGGCTTGACAGCTGGAGTAGGAAGTGAAGCCAGCAAGGGGAAACTTATCCAAGATATAAAGCTGAAATCTTAACAGACACAGTGAGACAGATACATGTAGTGAAGTCAGCATTTACATCTGCCCAATGGAGATATGAAAATTCAGGTATCAAGGTTGCTTTGAGAGCCCGTTCAGTGGGGGAATACAGTTACAGAGATAGTGAGGCTGTCTAAGAAACATGATTGTCACTAAACTTGTAGGACTGTAACAGTCCACAAGGCTGGCACCATCACTGTTAGAAATAACAGGGTAATTTTCTGCCTTCACTCAGTGTCAGTATCCAGCAGGATGGAAGGAAGCCTGCCTCAAAATACAATGGAGAAAACAGCCATGAACATAATAGCCATGGGCAGGCAAAAGTACAGAGTTTGCAGAGTACAGCACTTCTCAGGAGACTCAGAGGTAGTCTGCGGAGGAAAATGATCCTCAGCATGTTCACTCATCCCCTACTCAGAGGAACATGCTCTTCAGGTTTTCTAGATTTTGGCAAACATTACCTGCCTCAAGCTGTAAGTTAAAGTGACACCAAGAATGACATACCATTCTTATGACATCAACAAAGATTTTGAAGCATTTTGACTCTGTGGAAGCAAAACAAAACACCCCCAAAATTACCAATACAGGCTAATTTTGGGAAGGAAAATGTTTTTGCTTTTGTTTTAAATATAAAACAAGCATGAAGGTGGAAGCAAAAACAAGAGGATGGATGAGCTGGTGCAGATTGGGTTGGAGAAGGAGTCTTTTTGCAAGGCAGATCCTTGTTTTTCAGCATCTCTGATATCCTTGACAAACATTACTAGCAACTTAGGATGTTTTCAACCTGAGGCTCTTCAGGCTTGTTTGTTCTCTGCTTTGTTTGTGTTTAACTCTGCCTCCTGGTAAATCTGTGGAGGGAAGAGTCCATGCTGCTGGCTACTTCTCTGTAAGCTCAGGGCTTATGAATGCAATTTTGTGTGATTGTTTGTGTTTTCTGGAGTGAACAATTTGAAAATAAGTGTTATGTAACCTGTGTTTATGAAATGGGCATTTTTCTAGCACACTAAAAGACACCTTAGCTTCCTATACTCAGTTTGTGAAAAATTGATTGAGTGATACCAGGATGCAACACCCTTGCCATTGCCACAGAATTCCTGATGGATTGTAAACCAGATGCTGTCTCATATTATTTCTGTGTCCACACCAACACTGGAAAAATGCAGCATTCATTAGCATTTATTTTTGGGATAATCTTCTGTATATTTCAATGTATTCTTTCAAAACCTTGCTTCTTCATTCAGTCCCACTCTAAACCTTTAAAATATTTGAGGACTTGAAGTCATGAATATGAAAACAATAATAGAATTATTTTAAAAAATGGGGCCAAAACCAGGAACAACATCACGAACAGTGAGTTTTAAGAGAACTTATCTTAAAAACCACAGAAAAAAATATGAAACGCTCAGTCTCTAATGAATGTTCAGCACATCCTTTCTGATGTTTCATCAAGTAGCAGCTGCTAACACCTCAACACATTTGTGTTTCCTCATTCAGTTTGTTGCATACATTAAAAGAACCTGAAGGAAGTGAGTTATTGCTCAAATGTTCTTATGCTCCTTTGGGAATTGTATTGTTTCACTGTCCCTAAAAGATGAACAATGGCAGTGATCTCCAAGAGTTTCATGGACTCAAATCTTCTGGCCAGTAAAGAGTTATGGAAAAAACGTTCATGAAATAGATGCATTGAAGTAAGTGTCCTGGCAGCATTCCAGCATCCTGAAATATATCACTTTCCCTGGCAATTTCAACCTTGGTGTGTTGTTTCAGTTTGATGTGGCATTTTTTCTTTGCAGAAGAATTTAGGTGAGAACACTCTGGGCATCTCAGACAAGTCTCACTGGAGATGATGAGGCTTTACACAGGACCAAGATTTACTCAATGCTTTTATCTAGTGCAGGATCATCACCTTGCTGTCTACGGGTTCCATGTCAAAATATCACTGAGCAGGGTCCCAGAAGAAAAGACTGATTCAAGTCTGTATGAGTAGTCAAATAGAGGTAAGTTTTTTCTTTATCCATGAGGTCTAACTACTGCAATAAGGTAGGAGATGTGTTTAAAGCCTTCCTGTCCACAGAAAAGCCATAATGGAAAGGCCTTGGTAGTACCTGTTGGCTGGTGCAGAGGAAGAGCCTGGTTACACAAAGCTGCCTAACAGTTCATGATAGAACAATAAAAGGTAGATCATGCAGATGCTTAATGAACAGGGAAGATAAAAATGTCAAATCATTAACCTGAAGCCATCTCACTTAATTTATTGCTAATGCAGAATTTATTTATGCAGGAAAATTAGATGTGGGGTTCTCAGCTCAAAAAAAGACACAAACCTGTCGGAGCAAGCCCTGAGGAGGTCGCAGAGATGATCCTAGAGATGGGACTATTGAAAACAGGCTGAGAGATGGGGCTTTTTGGCCTGGAGAAGAGAAGGCTTCAAGGAGACCTTAAAGCTCCTTCCAGTTCCTAAAGGTGGCTTATAAAAAGATGGAGCGTGACTTTTTACATAAGCACATAGTGATGGGACAAAGAGAACAGTTTTAAAATGAAAAAGAAGAGATTTTTAGCAGATGTTAGGAATAAATTATTTCCCCAGAGGGTGGTGAGTCCCTGGCACAGGTTGCCCAGAGAAGCTGTGGCTGCCCCATCCCTAGAAGCCTTCCAGGACAGGTTGGAGGGGGCTTGGAGTAACCTGGGATAGTGAAAGATGTCTCTGCCCATGGCATGAAGTTGTGACGTGATAAACTTCAGTGTCACTTCCAACCCAAACAATTCCATGATTCTATGAAATAAGTACTCCCAGAATATGATTCATTTCACTGAAGAACTAAGCTGCCATACAGAGGTACCTCACTATACATTTCCCATGCAAGCAGTTGCCAGTGGGTGATATCCTCATTCAGACTATTCAGCTGGGAGTATAAGCATTGACAGAACAAATACTTTTTGTTGTTCGTTTTGGGGTTTGTTTGTTTTTGTTTGTTTGTTGGTTGTTTTGTTTAGTTTTTTGGGCTTTTTTCCTTTTCAGGAAATTTCTTATCTTTTTCATATTTGCTTGTCTTTCACTCTGTATTTCCATCATGATCTCTTTTGAGCTGCACAGTAGTGTCCCACAAAGACCAGCAGGGACGACACTTGATTTTCCATGCCCAAATGTGTTCCCTAAATAAATTCACACTGGATTTGGTCTATAATGAACCAATTAACTCCCTCTGATGGCAAATGCAGACATGAAACAGAGCACTACCCTTCAGTTCTCACAGGCTTGGGATCACATGGATGCCAGGCAGTCTATGCCTTACAGGTTGTCCTAGTTTAGGACAAAATTCCACAACTCCCTCCCCCACCACCGGGTTCGGGAGGAATTTCCTCAGAGGAGAAGGTGGAAAAAACTTGTTTATTGAGAAACAATGAAAAAAACACTCCCCAACACAAGGAAAACAGTCCGAGATGACAAGAAATGTTTTCACCAGTCCTAGAGAGGGTGAGCAGTCTGCTGGGGAGGGTGCCAAAGCTTCTTTCACGTGCAGACTCCAGGGGGTGTTCCCTTGACGTTCCCGAAATCAGGGCCCGAAGCAGGTCCGACGTCTTCAGGGAAGGGAGGAAGGAAAGAAGGGGAAACACAAAAGCAGAAAAAGATGGCAAAAAAACAAGCAAAAAGCAGAAAGCAAAGAGCAAAGCCAGCAAAAGCAGCCTAAAGCTAGCAGCAAGCCAGAAGCAAGCAGCCGGGGGGAGGGGCTCAGCCACAGACAAAACAAACTGAGAACACGGGAACAGGGAAAAAAAAAATAAAAAAAAAAAACAAAAACAAAAAAAAGAAAAAGAAAACCAACCACGATTTGGGATACAAAGCATGAAAATGTCCTGTCACCCCAGGACATTCCACCCCTTATCCCATATAGTGAACATGTTACTGAACACAATGAAAAAAACTTTCTTCTCACTTGCTCAAACCTTCCACACTTAACACATTTCCTTCCATCTTACTTGCTCAGACCTTTGACACTTTCACGTTTCCTTCTGTCTCATATCTGTATGATCTAACGTACAGACAATGGTGGTAATGCTCAGCGAACAATGATATCATCCCACAATCAGATCTCCCTGAGGTACACAACGGGTTGTCCCATCTTTCTGCATTATCCACCAGGTATAACCTGGTCCTTGATCAAAGACAATCCCACGAATGGGTTTGTCTGTACTCAAGGCAGGATTAATCCATACTGTCTTCCCCAACAAACCTCTGACATGGGCCACTGGGACTTTATCTCCATCTACTATATTAAGGGGCTCAGACTGGGCAGGACCTGCTCGGTTGGTGGAACCTCGAGTGTTAACTAACCAGGTGGCTCTTGCTAAATGCTGCTCCCAGTTCTTGAAAGACCCCCCACCCAGTGCTTTCAAAGCGGTTTTTAACAATCCATTGTACCTCTCCACTTTACCTGCAGCTGGTGCATGGTAGGGGATGTGGTACACCCACTCGATGCCATGTTCCCTAGCCCAGTTGTTAATAAGATTATTTTTAAAATGAGTCCCATTGTCTGACTCAATCCTCTCAGGAGTACCATGCCTCCAAAGGACCTGCTTTTCAAGGCCCAGGATGGTGTTGCGGGCTGTAGCATGAGACATGGGGTAGGTTTCCAACCATCCCGTAGTGGCTTCTACCATGGTTAGCACATGGCGCTTGCCTTGGCGGGTTTGAGGCAGCGTGATGTAGTCAATCTGCCAGGCCTCCCCATACTTGTACTTGGACCACTGCCCCCCATACCAGAGGGGCTTCACCCGCTTAGCCTGTTTAATGGCAGCACACGTCTCACAGTCATGAATAACCTGAGAAATGCTATCCATGGTTAAATCCACCCCTCGGTCTCGTGCCCACTTATAGGTGGCATCTCTACCCTGGTGGCCTGAGGCATCATGGGCCCATCGTGCTAGGAACAGCTCTCCTTTGTGCTCCCAGTCAAGATCTATCTTCAACTCCCCTATCTTTGCAGCCTGATCTACCTGCTGATTGTTCTGCTGCTCCTCATTGGCTCTGCTTCTAGGGACATGGGCATCTACATGGCGAACCTTCACAGGTAGTTTCTCTAACCGGGTAGCGATGTCTTTCCATTCTTCAGCAGCCCAAATTGGTTTTCCTCTGCGCTGCCAGTTCGCCTCCTTCCATCTCTTCAGCCATCCCCACAGAGCATTGGCTACCATCCAGGAATCAGTATAAAGGTAAAGTTTTGGCCACTTCTCTGCTTCAGCAATGTCCAGGGCCAACTGAACGGCTTTGAGCTCCGCAAGTTGACTCGATCCACCTTCTCCTTCGATAGCTTGTGCAACTTGTCGTGTGGGGCTCCATACGGCTGCTTTCCACTTGCGGTTCATCCCCACAAGGCGACAGGAACCATCAGTGAAAAGAGCGTAGCCTGTGTCTTCTGCCGGCAGTTGGTTATACGGTGGAGCTTCTTCGGCACGGGTCACTTGCTCTTCTCCCTCTTCACCAGTAAGACTGAAGCTTTCACCCTCAGGCCAATTTGTAATTACCTCCAGAATCCCAGGATGATTTAGTTTCCCAATTTGGACGCGCTGTGTAATGAGGGCAATCCACTTGCTCCATGTAGCATTGGTAGCATGGTGGGTAGAGGGAACCTTTCCTCTAAACATCCACCCCAGCACGGGTAGTCGAGGTGCCAGGAAGAGTTGTGCCTCGGTACCAATCACTTCTGAAGCAGCTTGGACTCCTTCATACACGGCCAGGATTTCTTTCTCTGTTGGGGTGTAGTTGGCTTCAGACCCTCTGTAGCTCCGACTCCAGAATCCCAGTGGTCGGCCTCGGGTCTCACCAGGCACCTTCTGCCAAAGGCTCCAGGACAGGCCATGGTTCCCAGCTGCAGAGTAGAGCACGTTCTTCACCTCTGGTCCTGTCCTGACGGGGCCAAGGGCTACCGCATGAGCAATCTCCTGCTTGATCTGGGCAAAGGCTTGCTGCTGTTCAGGGCCCCAATAGAAATCGTTCTTCTTACGGGTTACCCGGTAGAGAGGGCTCACAATCTGACTATATTCAGGAATGTGCATCCTCCAGAAACCTATAGCACCTAAGAAAGCTTGTGTTTCCTTCTTGTTGGTTGGTGGGGACATAGCTGTGATTTTATTGATGACATCAGTAGGAATCTGGCGCCGTCCATCTTGCCACTTCACTCCCAGGAACTGGATCTCCCGAGCAGGTCCCTTAACTTTACTTTTCTTAATGGCGAAGCCAGCTTCCAGGAGAATTTGGATGATTTTCTCTCCTTTCTCAAACACTTCTGCTGCTGTGTTTCCCCACACAATGATATCATCAATGTATTGTAAATGTTCTGGAGCCTCACCCTTCTCTAGCGTAGTCTGGATCAGTCCATGACAGATGGTGGGACTGTGCTTCCACCCCTGGGGCAATCGGTTCCAGGTGTACTGCACGCCCCTCCAGGTGAAAGCAAACTGAGGCCTGCATTCTGCAGCCAGAGGAATGGAGAAAAACGCATTAGCAATGTCGATTGTGGCGTACCACTTTGCTGCCTTGGACTCCAGCTCGTACTGGAGTTCCAGCATGTCCGGCACAGCGGCGCTCAGCGGTGGAGTCACTTCATTCAAAGCACGGTAATCCACGGTCAATCTCCATTCTCCTTCAGATTTACGCACAGGCCAGATGGGGCTGTTGAAGGGTGAGTGGGTTTTACTGACCACCCCTTGGCTCTCCAGCTCTCGGATCATCTTGTGGATGGGGATCACAGCATCTCGATTCGTCCGATACTGCCGGCGATGCACTGTTGAGGTGGCAACAGGTACTCGTTGCTCTTCTACCTTCAGGAGTCCTACTGCAGATGGGTTCTCTGATAATCCAGGCAAGGTGTTCAATTTCTTAATGCCCTCTGCCTCCACAGCAGCTATTCCAAAAGCCCATCTGAACCCCTTAGGGTCTTTGTAATAGCCATTCCTGAGATAGTCTATGCCCAGAATACTCGGAGCCTCTGGGCCAGTCACAACCGGATGTTCCTGCCACTCCTTCCTGGTCAGGCTCACCTTGGCTTCCAACAGGGTCAGTTCTTGTGATCCCCCTGTCACCCCGGCAATAGAAATAGGTTCTGTTCCCTCATGTTCTGATGGCATTAGGGTACACTGAGAACCGGTGTCAACCAAAGCTTTATATTTCTGTGGCTCTGATGTGCCAGGCCATAGAACCCACACAGTCCAAAAGACTCTGTTTTCCCGTGCCTCTTCCTGGCTAGAGGCAGGGCCCCTCTAAGCCTGGTTATCCTTCTCTCCTGAGACATATGTCTTGGAAGTTCCTTCAAGGGGATCGGACAAGTCATCATCATCATTATGCCTGACAGTTCGAGTACGGGCAACTGGAGCTGCTTCCCTTTTCCTACCTTCCTTCAAATCACGCACCCGTTGTGCCAGAGCAGCAGTAGGCTTCCCATCCCATCTCCTCATGTTTTCTCCAGACTCACGTAGGAAGAACCACAACTCAGCTCGTGGGGTGTACCTTCTCTCCCCAACAGAGGAACGTCTGCGTTGGATACTAGGGCCTCTAATTTGTACAGCTGAGATTTGGAGGAGGTCCTCCTTAATCTCTTCCCTGAGTTTCTTACGACTTTCCTCTATTTTATCTTCTAATTTCTGCAGTCGTGTTTCCACAGCTGCAATTCTGGCATGAGTTGGGCCATGTACAGCATCTGCATATGCCCGAAGCTTCTTTGCCATATCGAGCACAGTCTCATATACCTCATCCCGCTTCATTATTGCTAGAGCAGAAGCGTATTCAGGTGGCCCAAGGCGCACAAGTTTCCTCCACATTACAGGTGTGCACGGTACTAAGTCCGGATTCCTAGTTGTTATATCATCTGAAAAAATGATCTCTACCACTGCCATCTCCCTCAGGCGTTGGATCCCCTGTTCTATGGTCTTCCACCGTGTCTGCTGAATATAAAGGTCATCTGCACACAGGTATCTTTGTGCTACGCTCTCCAGGACCCGTTCCCAGAGGCTGTGAGGGCTAGCCCTCCTCATCATGCCTTGGTCGAAGACAGGATCATGTGACAGGGATCCTAAATGCCTCGCTTCAGTGCCATCCAGAATGGTAGCCTCCCCTGCCGCATCCCAAAGGCGGACTAGCCAACTAACTATAGACTCATCGGGCTGTCGCCTATAATCCTTCCTTAGGCCTCGAAGGTCCTTCAGGGAGAAGGAATCAATATTGGCTCCGGAATCTATGCCACTTGCTGTGGTCTCTGATTTTGGTGATGGTCCTTCTCTTGGATCATCATCATCCTCCACCCTTCGGTCAGTCTTGCCTTTACACTTTCCACCTTTTGTATTTGCAGCAACAGCCATTGGTTGGGGCTTACTGTCTGGTTTAACTACTGGCCTGGAGCCTGGGATGTTTTCTGCAGCCTGAGTGACTGGGACAGTAACTAATTTATCTCCCTGTTCCCTTTCCTTTATCTGCTGCCCCACAGTATCTAGCAGGGTGTGATAAGCATGTGCCAGGGCCCAGCTCACTGCAATGATCCTTTCCTCCTTAGTGTTACCATGGCACCTCTCTTTCAGATACTTTACCACCTCAGCTGGGTTCTGAATTTGTTCAGATGGGAAGTCCCAGACTACAGGATCAGAAAACTCCTTTAAAATTTGGCCCATGTCCTCCCATTTCCCACACCACTCAGAATTCTTCACCCTTGGTTTCACTCCTAAATCAGGAGTCTCACCAGCCCCTCTAGAAATCTCAGCCTTCATCTTATATAAACTGCAGAGGGTATAAAGAAAGCTTACTAAATTGAATGCCAGAAAGATGGTGTCCTTGGCAGTCAGGGATAACCAAACATTTTCTAATAGAGATGTAAACAATTCGGAGGAGAAGAAGGAGAGCAAAGGCTGAAAAGCCTCCTCCCCTGCTTCTCCCCTAACAAACTGAGCACACAACCATAACCATGAACCATCCATTCCTGGAAACGATAGCAACATTTTTATGAACCTCTTACAAATCAACCCAACCAAGCCCAGCCCGATAAATATTCTGGTTAGTGCCCCACGGTTACAAAAGCTATGCATCAGGGACAATATCGGGGCTATTGCTGGATAAGAGAATAAACCTAATGACCAAAAAGGTATTAAAACTTCAAAGAACCCTAATGACCAGAAATAAAGGCAGGCTTTCACTCCAAATGACATTATACCTTCAAAAAGAGACATACCAATATGCCCACAAAACAACAGAAACCAAAATATTATTAGAATGAAGTTTTTTCCACTTTGTATGATCGCTCCCCGTACGGGCCACCAAATTTGTTTGTCCTAGTTTAGGACAAAATTCCACAACTCCCTCCCCCACCACCGGGTTCGGGAGGAATTTCCTCAGAGGAGAAGGTGGAAAAAACTTGTTTATTGAGAAACAATGAAAAAAACACTCCCCAACACAAGGAAAACAGTCCGAGATGACAAGAAATGTTTTCACCAGTCCAAGAGAGGGTGAGCAGTCTCTGCTGGGGAGGGTGCCAAAGCTTCTTTCACGTGCAGACTCCAGGGGGTGTTCCCTTGATGTTCCCGAATCAGGGCCCGAAGCAGGTCCGATGTCTTCAGGGAAGGGAGGGAGGAAAGAAGGGGAAACACAAAAGCAGAAAAAGATGGCAAAAAAACAAGCAAAAAGCAGAAAGCAAAGAGCAAAGCCAGCAAAAGCAGCCTAAAGCTAGCAGCAAGCCAGAAGCAAGCAGCCGGGGGGAGGGGCTCAGCCACAGACAAAACAAACTGGGCACACGGGAACAGGGAAAAAAAAATAAAAAAAAAACAAAAACAAAAAAAAGAAAAAGAAAACCAACCACGATTTGGGATACAAAGCATGAAAATGTCCTGTCACCCCAGGACACAGGTTAAGAACCAAGATGGTATAAAAGATATGGATAGTAAAGATGGCTCAGGCATAACCAGCCTGGCCCAGGTTCAGTTGACTCTGGGTTCAGTTGACTCAGGGTCATGTATGGTAGACTTTCTTCTCTGTATTTGTGTGAAGAGAAGGAAGTAGGGAAGAGAAATATATTAAGAAATTGTTGAAGAAATTGTCCTGATGTCAAATGTTTTTTTCTTACCTGCTGCAATATTAAGTCATCTTGTTATATTCTTGCATTCCTGCTACAAGAAGATTTATTTGAATCAAAGAAAACCCAAGGTACTATTATCACTCAAATCCCCCCTGCATTTATTTTTTTTTTAATAAAGATTGAACACATACAACTTTTAAACTTTAGTGAGTTTGGGTCTGTTTTAGGTTGATTGATTTGTTATTCCAAATCCTTGTGCCATCATATTAATGGCTGCTTGAGTCAAGGGGCACACAGGGTACTGCCCCATCTCTGGCAATGTCAGCTCTGCAGTGATTGCTCTGAAATTAATCAGAGACTGCTGCTGGAATGAGGACATTGTAGTTTGATGCATAATGAAACTTATTAATGTTGTCCTGCGTAATTTATAGGATCTAACCATACTAAGGTAGGTGTAACATGTAAACAGTATTATTTCATTAAGTCCATGAACTAGCATGCCACGAGAAGCTAAGGGCTGGGATCTTCAATTTTTCCAGCTGCTGTTGAATTAGCCAATTTTTAGCAGATGTACAGGAGTAACTAATCTCCTGTAAAACCCTATAAGCAGCCACCTCTCGGAGGAATATTTTCAAACATTCTGTTCTATGGTATTTATGTTCCCACTATTTTTTATCTGACTGAGATTTAAAATCCCACTGGGACAAGCACTGTATAAACATCAGTTGAAGAACAACTCCCACCCCAAGTAGATGACATTTTATAAAGACAAAAAGGAGCCAAGAAAAGGAGACACTGTTTTCTTCCTTGATCTCTTAAGTGAAGTTTTGAAGACAAGCCCTGAAGAATGGAAAAATTAATAACCAGATTCAGAAAAATATTTATCCTCGTACCTTTCCTAGTTGACTATGTTTGCTGAACTTCTGAGCTCTTGGAATTATACATGTACTTTATTATGTGAGCAAAATGGAAGATACATGGCTAGAACCACAGTAAAGAGAAGAAACAGGATTTAAACTGGCATTTTTTTAATCCAAAAGTATTTAGTTTAGGAATAAACAAACAACTTGCTTTATAAGTGGTTTTGGAAGTAAGGTTTTAAAACATCAGAGTTAGATACAAATATGTGCAGCCACAAGCACAGCCACAAGCCCTGACCAGTTTGTTAAAGGAAAAAATTACTCCAGACCAAGATCATGCATGCTGAATTTTAGCTTTAATTTTTATGGTTGTCGCTATGAGCACCTGAATATAGTGGTTTATAATGGCTCCTCTGACAGGCTGTTATAACTTCAATGGTACTAACAATACTACTATAATTAGTGACTTTTGTATTGTATTAACAAATGCCAGAGTGTGCTACCAGTCTTCCAGATGACTTATCCAGGTTTTAATTAGTGTCTATCTTTCTTTTCTTTTCTTTGTGGAGACATACACTTACTAAAATGACTCAATGCTTTGCACTATGTACAGGTCAAAATATCCACCTGTCAAATGGGTTAGAGCTGCATGGAAGGAGGAAACGACTAACAACATTTTATTAATGGAACAGATTGCATATTTCTCTAAATAGAAATGGGGGGAATTGTGTGACAGATGGATCAAAACCTTCCCGTTGTTGAAAACCAACAGATGAGACAGACTTCTCTTATGACACTAGCTGGATAGCAAGATGCTGATTAACCAGACCTGAATGAATCTTCTGCCCCTTGTCTTGGAGTGTTCATGAGACACTTAAGTACAGGGAGATTTTCCGTATCATATTTTGCATTTGAGCAATATGGATTTGGTGTGTGGGTATGTATGCATTTGTGCTTATATACATGTGTATGTATCAATACAGGCACACACATTACACATTAAAGTAGCATTCTAAAAGAATTTCAGTTTCCATAAGGAATTGACTCATGATGTTTATGTTGCCTTTTATTAATACTGGAGTATGCCCAGTGTCAATATACTTAGGTATTAATAATATTGCCTAATTTAATAGGAAGACTTACATATTAGACACTTAGAGCCTTCATTACGAGGCTATGAACTTCATGCTACTGAAAAGAATTTACCAGTTTTTGGAACATCTCCTATGGCACAGTAGCTGTTGTACCACATGAGAAGAGCAGTCACGTATAGTCAAACAGGAATAGCAGGATTCCTTTAAACACATGGTTAGCCATTTACTACTCTTTGCTGTTGTCTCCATGAGTGCAGGAAGATTTACCTCTTCCAATACACATCACAGATTTCAAAGGCACTGTTTCCGTGGCCTAATGATAAAGGATTCTTTTAGTTGTTTGGTTTTTCACTTTTTTTAAAAAAACCTTTTTAAGTGTAAAATGCAGATGCCATGTGTGAACAGCTGTCTTTTACTCATGTAAGAGTGCATCAAGACTTTTGTTGTCACTTAAATAGGAGAAGCTCAAAGAAGCTGCTGATGCAATAATGTACATTAAGGAAACAATCCTGAGTGGAGGAGGACAGGCACAAAATCGCCCAGCCTCTAGGAGGAATCTGGCAGAAGAATCTGAATGTGAGGATTGATCCCTAGGTGTGTTCCCAGGAAGAGCAATAGAAGTGATAAAGGCACTGAAACTGTTCACACGCTCTGCACTGGAAGATAGATTACATGCATAATGTGTGTTTTTAGCACAGTCAAGTTAAGGGCTTGACACTTTGTAAGAAACCAATGCCTTGTTACACAGAAATCGTAATAGTTCCTCCTGGTTCTAAAATCTCCACATCTGGCATTTATTCCTAAAGAACTACTCTTATGGGACATGTGTTTCTATTTCTGCAACGGAGAGAAGATGGTGAAGGAAAGCGGTTCATTGCCAACCTGAGGGTTCACAGGGCAATTTTCATAAATACAAATCAGTACCAGCAAGGCTTTAGCATTTTTACTCTTTAACTGACCATAGTAGAGCTCTTTGGAGGAGATGTGATAGAGGATTTATTAGACTTTATAACCCAGGAAATATTGCGATGTTTAAAGAAGATGCTCCCATGACTCACAAAATGCTGTGCTACCTTCAGCAATATTTGAGACTTAGCAGAATACTGCAAGACAACATCCATTTGCAGGATCATGAATTTCATCTCAAACTATCTTTGTGTTAAGTTCTATCACAGGGATGTAGGATTTTGTAGGAACTGGTTACGAGGCAATTCCTGGGACAAAAAAAGTGAACCCGATGGAAGATTGAAGATACGTTAACAGGCACTAGCACAGCAATAACTCCTCACTGCACTCTAAATTGTGTGAAGTAGTTTATGACCTCTAGGCCTTTTCTTCTCCTTTTAACTTTGCAATGTTTAATAAAAGTCATACTCAAACTGCTACACTGTCTTAGAAAATAAGAAATTAATTATGAACACCCCATTTAATGCTGGAGGAGTACAGTGTCCACGGCTTCTCTAAAGCATCAGAGAGGTAATTTCACTGCTGCCAATTGAACAGTTATACAGAACACATCCAAATGTGTTCAGTCAATGAACCCTTGGAGTGTTTCTGCTTCATTAGCTGTTTACATGGTGACCTCAGTAGAAAGGCTTTAGCCTGATGAAATGCCTGCTTTGCATACTGCCGCAGGCAACAGCAGAATATCTGTTCCTGAATATTCATGATAAACTCAAAATTTAGGAGTAACTCATCAGCTTGCCCAATACTGCCCCATCAGCTCTTGCTGTGTTAACCTCTCAACAGCTTCTGTAAGGCTGTAACAGACAGCAATAATGCCCATCTCCCGTGACCTCCATCTTCCATACAGCCAGTCAGATATTTTCATTGATGTTTCATGAGCATATTTCAATCACTCTGAATCCTGGACTTTGCATTTGAGTGGGATAACTATTTCACTTGTTTTTAATGATGCTGTTATTTGCGTCATGAATCATAATGCAAAGGCTCACAATATTTAGATTTTATGGCACTGCCTTCCAAAGTAACAACTTTCTAACTCAGCACAAAGTGAAGAGGAACAATTTACCTTACATGAATTGTTATTTGGTTGACAAAAATAACCCCCAGAAGAACACTGACTATCCACATTATTACCTTAGATATCCCACCATGGGGCTGTGCAGAGCAAATAACACTCGCTCATCTTCTGTTCATACACAGCAATATGGATAAATAAATGGCATAAGTTTAAATTACATGATAAGAAATATCATTTGATAGATGCATTCCAGCTACCATGTAACTCACTGCAAGTCAGAAATCCTTCACAATATTGAATTGACTTCATTCTGCAATCCAAAGGCTATCTTTTTGTTGATGAGATAAAGCTTTCATGGTCTCAGAACACAATAATGGCATGATAATTAAGCCTATGTAGTTGTCAAATGCTGTCTTTTCTCCTTTTCCGTTCAACTTTCATTTACTGCCTATTGAGGGGAAAAGGGATCTCTATCTATATGTTGAGATTATATATAAGATTATAGAGGAAATTTTAATCCCCACATTCTCTGTAGGTAAGGAAAACTAGACTATACAGAATAACAGAAGGAAAACCTTGCTTTTGGCAGGCTCTATTAAATATATATTATTATCTGAAAAAACAAATAGAGACCCTCACTCAACACTTCATTTTAAGTTGCCCACTGCATACTGTAGATTTTATTCATTTCCCCTGAGATACTTTTGCTGTGTTAGCAGACACATTATGGGTTGTAACTGGAGAAGGAGATGTACTTTAGTCCTCTGCAGGAATACCTTTGCTCCCTGGAGGACAGTTGCTAGTGATGTGTGTTGTCTGCTATTAAAAGCCTTGATTAAGGGTCTTATGCTGCTTTTTAAAATGCAGCTTTGACACTGAGCAGGAGGAAGATGTACAGCAAAGCCAAATCACAAGGGTTCTGTGGCCATTTGCACAGCATGGATTTTGCAGTCCCCTGCATGGACACAGGGTCTCGGCTCAGAGGTCTCCTTGGCAGCCCTGCAGCGGGTCAGCAGCAGCTTCAGTGCACTCACTGAAAACTCCTCTTTTGCAGAAGAGTCTGTTTTCCCCCTCAAGAACGATATTTCTGTGGAAATCCACAATTCTGACAAGCTTCTAACACCACAGTTCCCTGCAGCACTTCCAGCACTGTGTCTGCTCAGGCTGTTAAAAAAAGGCTTTGCAATCCAAGACAAGAGAGGGAAGTTGAACCAGAAGACAGGTTGGACCAGATCTTTTGGTTGGAACTGACACAGCTCCATTTATTTTGATTCAGTAAAATCAGCCACTGCTGTCTGAGGGATCAGCCATGAAATAATACACCTTGGAATTTATTTTAGGAATATCTTCCTTTTGCCTACCACGTTCCCTTCATATCTTGAAAAGAAAAGCTGTGGATGTAAGGAATTTATGTTCTATAAACTTAGTTTAGGTCAATAATATTCAAGAAAGAGCTTTTTTAAATTATTATTCATTTAGGATGATTACATTTTCAATAAATATGTATTCCCCATTTTAAGTATGAAGATTTAGGCAGTATCTTAGACTTTCCTGGATAAAATTTTAAAATATGTAATTTCTTCATAAATACATAAATGCAGAAAATCTATATAGACATTTCTACATCTTTTACCCTCTCCCTTAATCAGAAATAGGACCTTAACATTGAGGGGGTCTTCTATGGATCACATAGCCAAATAAACCTACAAGCTTTTAACTTCTGTGAAAACACTATACAAGAAAGAGTGCAATTCCAAAAATGCAAGAATGGTAAGAAAAATTTCCCATTATTTTTATGGTCATGTGATGTGCTTACATACATAAATGTCATCTTCTCAGACATGTAGATTCTTATTGAGAGATTTTATTGTTCAAATGTCTTGTTTTTAAGGAAGCAAAAAAAAAAAATTATATTTTATGTTTTATATAATTTATATAAAACAGATATTTTATTTGCATTACATACTATGTGCTTAACTAAATAAAAAAAAAATCTTTTTCTTGAAAATGGATTTCTGTTCCATTTAATTTTGAGCAAAATGCAGAATGTTTGGCCTCTTTTTTAAAACATGGTAAATTTAAGTATATTTTGCCTTGATTTTTTCAAGTTGGTTTTTTTCTAGTAAAGTAAAATGTTTTATAAAACCAGCCTAAATTAATTGATAGTACATACTAGCAAGTGCAACTTGTTAAGAAAAAAAAAATAAAAGAGGAAAAATCAATTTGAAAGAATATGTTGCTACGCTTCTGAGGCAGCATCACTTTGGTCACAGTTATTATATTACAGATGGCACTTTCCATCTATCCTCTGACAAAGTGAAAATGAAGAATCTTTCATTTAGGTCTGCCATGTAGATGAAAAGTCAACAAGCAGATTTTTTGTTTTCCTTTAACTGTTACAAATATATGGAGAGGAGATTTGAGGAGAGGAGATTTGAGGAGAGGAGAGGAGAGGAGATTTGAGGAGAGGAGAGGAGATTTGAGGAGAGGAGAGGAGATTTGAGGAGAGGAGATTTGAGGAGAGGAGAGGAGAGGAGAGGAGAGGAGATTTGAGGAGAGGAGAGGAGAGGAGAGGAGAGGAGAGGAGAGGAGAGGAGAGGAGAGGAGAGGAGAGGAGAGGAGAGGAGAGGAGAGGAGAGGAGAGGAGAGGAGAGGAGAGGAGAGGAGAGGAGAGGAGAGGAGAGGAGAGGAGAGGAGAGGAGAGGAGAGGAGAGGAGAGGAGAGGAGAGGAGAGGAGAGGAGAGGAGAGGAGAGGAGAGGAGAGGAGAGGAGAGGAGAGGAGAGGAGAGGAGAGGAGAGGAGAGGAGAGGAGAGGAGAGGAGAGGAGAGGAGAGGGCCCTGCTACAGCCTCATTTAAAAATTAAGGCATATAGTGAGGAAACTTCACAGACTTTAAACTTCAGCAGCAGCTATGTAAGCAGGGTAAGTGTCAGCATGTATTTATTTCTCTATCTTATGATTTGAAAACATTCTCAAATGAGATTAGAAATGTTTGAGTTTTTATTTTCAGATACTTTGAAAGTTGAATTCTCATTTCCATCAATTGAAAGTCATGTAAATTCATCAATTGAGCTTTTAGTCTCATCCTATGCAGGTATAAACAGAGTAGAAATAGAATAGTAAAGAAAGTGTATGTCACTCTTTTAAGGCAGTGAAACGAGGATGAGGTGAAGTTTTGTCCCAGAACCCTGAGGGCTGGCACTCTCCAGCAGCAGAGGAGACCCAATTTCATTTCACTCTTGCTTTCCAAATCACATCAGCATGGGACTGAAGGTGACATGGGTCACCAACTCTTGCTCCCTGTAACTGCAGAAAAGTGAATGATTTGTGTTATTCCCTTCATGAACATGTGAATCATTTTTATTTTGAGTTGGGAATGTTTAAACCCCATCCTGCCTAGCCTCAAATGCACTCTTGGCTTTTACATAATTCATGGTCATAGGAACAATAAGAGCTTCTGTCTGGTATAATTTTCTTCACTGTAGGCAGCATGTATGCCTTAAGATTGCTCGGTGACTGAATGCTTAAAGTTGCTTAGGTTGATATTACTGATAGTGCAACACTGAAGTCCTGGTTGGTGCAAAAAAATGGTATCTTCAAAGTTGTGTGACCTGCTAATATTGCAAACGAAATTAGGAAGGCTGTAGTAGGTAAAAATGTAAATGGTAAAGGAAAAATGCAGCAAATGTTGTTTTAACAAAAAATGTAGTAACTTTGTTTCCTGAAGTAATGAAAATATTAAAATCTAAAAATTTGAGACCAAACTTTGACCACATTTTCTGATAGGTATTTAATATTCTTGTTAGTGTTTATGTTCAGTGGGGATTTCACTCTGATTAATTCAGATAAATCTATGGAACTGAAAATTTCTTTCAGATTTTTCCAGTATTCCCATGCACACATTCAGAATGAACAACAAAAAAGAGAACATAAACATATCATTAAAACCTCATGGCATTTAAAATTAATTTTAAATTAATATTATTATTGGGTTTGGGTAATAAAAAAATTAGGGATGCCACGATAGACCTTGTGTTTCTATCGCAATTTGTTCCCTCCTCATACCTGCAACATTATATCAAAAACACCTTGCAGTTCCTATCACCTGTCTTCTTTCTTCAGACAAAAAACCTCTGAGAGCAGTACTATGCCTCATTTTAGACTTGTCTAGTACACCTCCCTCCAAAGGCTGGTTTTGATCACTGTCCTCTATAGTCATATAAATAAGGGTGATAACAGTGCAAATTGCAACACCAAAGATTATGTTTTCCATTCTTTTTGCTTCTTGAACAAGCTAATGATATTTTTGTCTGTTTTTTTTATATTCTGGTTTTATTTGTCAAGAAGACACAGACTATTTTTTTTTAATTAAATTTGTAGATCATAAACCTCTACTTATTACCCTGGCCATGGAACTTGCATGAAATTGTTTATGAGAAGAAAAAAAAGAAAATCATATTTTTTTAAAACAGGAAAAGAAAATGAATTTTGACCTACTACTCCTGCCGTTTGAATGTGTATTCCTTGCATAAAAAGTCACAGATATTAATAAAAAACCCCATCCTTTTTAGAACTGGGGAATATGAGGTGCCTGTGATTTGGTCTTAGTCTAACTGTATTGAATTGTACCAACAGTCATGTAATCACTATTGTCAGTACCTTTTGCATCATTAATTTGACTTCCACAAACAATAAGGTTTTATGGGTCCCTATAGTGATTATCCCATGAACTGATATGCAACCAAGAGTGTTTTGTATCTAGATATTGAAACTATTAATTGCCTTGATGCCATCAAAGTCATAATCTGTACCAGCAGAAGTGCCTGGGTATAATGTCCTAGTACTCCCCAGACACTTTAAAGCTTATTTTAAATGTGGATTAGTGCATCATATTTTCAGAGGTCAGTCAAGATATGAGTATCAGGGAAAAAAGATTTAAAATTGTAATCAAGACTGAGAAGGTTGCGTGCAGGAGCACAGTAAATAAGGATATTATTTAAAATTTTATAGAGATAATAATTGTCCTTAATTGTCTTCTATTTCTTTTTCTCCTGGGGATATGTTTTGAAAATGACATAGTTGCAACAGGTTGTCTAACAGAGTATTGATAGACCCTCTGCTGCTTTTACTGGAGAAAATCTGTAGAAGGGCAGAAGTAGACCATCTCCAGCTCCAGAAGAAAAGCATTTTCCTGTGGTCTCCAACACCTTGTTCATCTCTAAGGACATGAGGATACGACAAAGGAACATTCTCACACCCTTTCCTGTGGCTGCAAATCATGAGTTATGAATAACAGCTGCTTCCCTCTGTCCCTCATGTCCTGTGTTTTGAGTACTGTCACACAACTCAATTCTTTCTTGTTACTTATTTGCTCTTTGAAACTGATAATTATAAAAGTATTTGAATTGTCTATAGCACTTTCACAACAAGAAAACTGACTGCATTGAACCCCAGCTTTCTTAATTCTCTCTGAATGAACATTAGAAAACACCATTGAAGCAAAGTGACAGAGATCTGATAGTAACTGTATAACTTCCATAGTTAATCTTCAACATTCCTTGTGACCTAACAAATCTATCTGTGTTAAGGTCATTGCCTTCTGCCTCTTTAAGTCTGCATTGAGACTGTATCTTCCAGATACCTAATTTGGATTCCATACACCACTGATCCTACATTGCTGAAGGCACTATAGAGAAGGGAAAGATAGGAAACAGATATGATCCTTGTCCAAGGAGAACGAGTAGGGGCAATCACTGTTTCTACCACTTAGCTGAAGCTGTGATCTTCACACTGCTCAGCACAAGCCTAGGGATGTTTGCTAGCATGCCTATTCCTGAAAGAATAAGAATGACTGTTGTTTTTCCATACATCACCCTGTTAGAAATCATAAGGCTAAGAGTTTTGAGGCTTTTTGGGTTTCTAGACCTCCTCAGGTCTAAGGGAGCAATGCAGTCACCTCCAGAGTAGCAACAGCTTCACCAGTGTCAGCTAGAAGGCAAGGTGGCTCTTCTTACCATTCTAAATCAAGGGGTTTCACATGTGAGAACTTCTCTCTCCAGATAGGTCTATCAAATAACTAACTTGGAAAACCTTGGAAAGCCTTGATAAGAAACAAGGTTCATCTAAATTATTCCAGGATTTTTCTGGGAGATAGTGAAAAGCACCTGGAGGACAAGAGAATCACTGGTCACAACCAAGACAAATTAATGAGGATAAAGTCCTGCTTTTTAAACCAGAATTCCTTCTACAACAAAGTAAGCCACCTAGCTGATCTAGGAAAACCCAGAGATGTACTCATATTGGACTTCCACAAAGCTTTTGATATGTCTCTCCCAGTGTCGTTCTGGGAAAAAAGCCCATCTCACAGCTGGATAAACACATCCTGCAATGGGTGAGCACCTGGCTCGTGGGCAGGGCACAAAGGGTGACAGAGAATGGGGTGACATCAGACTGGTGACCTCCCAATAGAGGGGTTCCAGATGGTTCCAGCCTTGACCCAGTTCTCTTCAACATCTTCATGAACAACTTGGATGCATGACTAGAAGGAATAATTAGTAAGTTTGACAACAATAATAAACTGGAAGGAGCTGGAAATTCCCTTGGGTTAAGAGAGGCCCTACAGAGACCATGACCAATGAGAGGGCTGGTAAATCACCAATCATATGAAGTTCAACAAGGGCAAGGGCTGGATTCTGCACCTGGGTTGGGCCAACCACAGATGTACAGAGAGGCTGAGCAATGAGATGTTGGAAAGCAGTGCCAGGGAAAGGGACCTGGGGGTCCTGGTCAGTGCCAAGTTGGACATGAGTCAGCAGTGCCCTGGAGCCAGGAGGGACATCCCTTTCCTGGGGGGAACGAGGCACAGCATGGCCAGCCAGGCAAGGGAGGGGATTGTCCTGCTCTGCTCTCATCTGGGGCAGCCTCACCTCGAGTGCTGGGGGCAGTTCTGGGTATCCCAAAATTAAAATAAAATAATTAAAATAAAATAAAATAAAATAAAATAAAATAAAATAAAATAAAATAAAATAAAATAAAATAAAATAAAATAAAATAAAATAAAATAAAATAAAATAAAATAAAATAAAATAAAATAAAATAAAATAAAATAAAATAAAGCCATTAGAGGATCTTCAAAGGAAAGGTAAAAGGAATGGTGAAGGGCCTTGAGGGGAAGCTTTACGTGGAGCAGCTGAAGGTACTTGGTCTGTTCAGCTGGAGAAGGGGAGACTGAGACCTCATGATGGTCTTCAGTATGCTTGTGAAGTGGAGAGGAGGGGCAGGCACTGACCTCTGCCTTGTGGTGAGCAGGACTCAGGGAAGTGGCCTGAAGCTGTGTCAGGGGAGATCTAGGTTTAACATCAGAAAAAGTTTTTTCATCCAGAGAGCGTTTGGGCACTGGAACAGGCTCCCCAGATCAGTGGTCACAGCATCACACTAGTCTGAAATCAAGAAGCATTTGGACAATGCCCTCAAGCTCATGGTGGGATTGTTGGGGTGACCTGTGCAGGGCCAGAAGTTGCTTTTGATTGTGGTTGGTCCCCTTCCAGCTTGGCATAGTCTATCGTTCTGTGATTCTATTGTTTTGTGGTTCTGTGAGCCTATAATTCTGTGATTCTATGGCTCTATGTTTCTATTGGTGTGTGATTCCATGGTTCCATGATCCCATGATTCTATCACAAAATGACAGGAATTTCTTTGATGCAGGTGTCTGTCAGCGTAGACTCCCTTAGTCAGTAAAGGGGAGCTATTTGGCATGGTCAGTGTGGCTTAGAAATCTCACTGGCAATTGTGTAGGGAGAGATGAGGCGATGCTACCTAAGCCTGTTGTAATCTTCTATATCCAGGAATGAGGACAGAGGAATTACCATATGTACCTACTGATACAAATTTTGAAAGTTCTGCCAAGCATTGAAATATTGGTCCTAGTTGTAAGGCCTACAGTTACCCTCTTTGTCAGTAAAGCTCGGCTGAGGTTTTAACCAAAGTTTTCCACAGGGATATTCCTGTCTTCCACAAAGACTTTTTCTCCTGCCCTTTGATGCTCCTTCCCTGAAAGTGTCAAGGCCAGACTGGATAGGGCCTGGAACAACCTGGTCTAGTGGAAGATGTCCATGCCAATGGCCAAGGGTTTTTAAGATCTCTTCCAATCCAAACATTTCTCTGATTCTACTGCTTATCACCCTTGGCTTATCAGTGGCTTATTACTCTTGATTAGCAGTACTTAGCAGTGGCCATACAGAGAGGCAAGCATTTTTAGAGTTAGTTTTGGACATGGATGAGAAGAACAGATATAGAGCATGACAAAATGCAAAACCCATTTTCTTGTCTGACCTTCATAAAGCCCATCAAGATGGGTCTCTTCTAACTCAACATATTCTGTGATTCTATAACTCTCTTTTCACTGATTACCATATTTACCTCCTACCATTTCACCAATACCTCTGTGTGCCAGCCAAGCCAATATGAACTAAAAAGTCTCGAATAGTGGTGAGGTTAAAAGTAATAATAAAAAAAATTCAAATCATAAATGTTCAAAATCACTCAGATTTAGCACCTGTGTGGTGGTAAAGTGCTAAAGGAAGTGGAATATACAGAGAAATTACAAAGAAAACCCACCCATAAAACAAATATAAAACTCCATAAAAACAAAAAAAACCCCACCAAACAACCCCCCACCAAACAACCAAACAAGAAAAATAATGTTCAAAAAACCTCCCAAATCCAAAACAAACCAGATTCAACTCTATCTTAATTGTTTTTTATCCAGAAACTTGTTAGAAATGTGTGACTCAAGTCTTGGGAATGTATACAATATCAAGGTGAAAATAACATTTAATTACCCAAATGTTGTCTTCAATTGTAATGCAGAACAATGCAGGTTTCCATAAGAACTGCATCTTTCATTTCAATAAATATTTGAGGGAAGAAGGAAAACAGCAGTCAGAGCTATTCTGAGGATACAATCTACAAGGTCCTCTGTTGAAGCTTTTCAGTAGATGCACTAAATATGCTGCAGCCTGACCCTTTCATAAGTCTAAAAAATAGTAATGATATTATTTAGCATGGCATTTCCATGCCTGTTGCCATGAGGCTCTGGCCCTGGCTAGCCGACCTGCAGTTTCTCCTGCTTGCCAAAACATTGGCATGTTTTCCTAACTGTCTCCCATTGTTTACATATTTCTAGAAAAGGTAATTGACAGCCTCCTGGACCAATGTGGTGTGGAGGTGGGAATTCCCTTTTCTCCTCCCAACTAGAAATATGTAAACAATGGGAGACAGTTAGGAAAACACGCCAATGTTTACATTAGCAAGCGGGAGAAACTGCACGTCGGCTGGCCAGGGCCAGAGCCTCATGGCAACACATGCCTGTTGTTTTGCTTCCAAAGAAGCGATTCTTTGCAGGATTGTAATAATGTGATGGGCCTCTGCTCTGAGACCCAATTCAGGGTCTTTATTCAGGTTAAGTAATACTTTATACATTAAAAGTGAGTTGCAGAAGGATAGGAAACCCACTTGTTTTAACACAGAGCCCATAGGTCTCTGGAAAAGATTCAAAACTTTCTTCACTGCTAATTTTTCACATCTCTCAGACTTTATATACCTTGAATGACATCACATGTCGGGAGAGGGAGCCCCAGTTTGAATTTCAGGCAGATAAAAGCAAATGCCTCATTTATTGCTAGTAACATTTGAAGTTTTCTAGTATAAGGACATCCCATTTTACTCTATTCTTGCACAGTGGCTCTCAGACTTCCATTCTGGCTTTCGGTAGTGAAGTAAGGCAAGAATTACAGGGGGAAATAGAAATCTCTCCTCACGTTTCAATACATGATCTACCTGTCCATTCACAGTTTGAACTCATTTTAAGTGATAACCCAAATTATTCCACTCTCTTAAACATCTGCTGGTACTGAGAAACATTTTCTTCCTGCGGAACTCCTTTGATTTTGATGGGCTTTTTGCAGGGGTAAACCTGGCCCTGCGTGTCTAACCTATATCTTGGACAAGCAGCAGAATTTTATCTCCATTTGCAAACCGTGTAATAATCTGCACATTTAATTCTATCCTTTGCTTATTATTTTGTGAGTAAGGACACAATTTGCTGCAGATATGACATCTTTGTGACAGTGAGTCTGCAGCAGCACTGAAAAGAAAGGGGGAAGGAGCAGGGTCACAGAGAGGACAAAAGGAAAAAATAGCTGTCTAAATCATATATCATTAAAGTGATGCTCATTGAATTACCTCTCTTAGGGCCTGTCAAAACATGTGGTGCCCCTGCAATATGATGTGAATTAAATGCCTTCTGGCCTCTGAAATATTGTTTTCAAGGCCAAATGTGTACTTTCACAGTTTCTCTGTAGTAACTACTAAGAAACACTTGAAACAAGCTGATTGACTCCTTTGATTAGCAAAAACAGCTCAGGATACAATAGTGTGAGCAATGTGTGGCAATAGGATTTCAAGAGGAAAAAAGAAGTCATGGGTACTTGCAGGACTTCAGTGATGGTCACTGACAGCTCCATCTACTGAGAAATTGGTCAACTTAAAGGTGCCCCTGGGAGAGCAAATGTAAATGTCACAGATTCATAGAATCATTTGGTTTAGCAGGGACATTAAAGATCATCTCGTTCCAACACCCTGCCATGGGCAGGGACACCTTCCACTACACCAGGTTCCTGAGCAGTTGATGGATCAACATCAACAACATTAACTGGCTTAATTCTTTCAGTAATTATTTTCTTATTTTGCCCTCTGTGAGCAGGAAAGAGCTGATTTTTTTGGGGTGACCCCATCTAGGAACCAGAGGACCCTGAATGATGGTTGCTATCAGATGGGAGCCACTGCTTTCTCCCAGGTAGCAAGAGATTGGAGAAGGGAAGAAGGTCTCAAGTTTCAACAGGGCAGGTTTATACAGAACATTGGGAAAAATATCTTCTCTGGAAGGGTGTTCAGGCACTGGAAGTAACTGCCCAGGGCAGTGGGGAACTCACTGTCTGTGGAGGTGTTCATAAAATCTGTGGATTGCTCTTGGGCACTTGGTTTAGTGGTGCATCAGGCAGTTCAGAGTTGAACTCCATGACCTCACAAGTCCTTTCCAGCAATTGTACGATGGCATGGTTCCATGATCCCCTCTGCTTGAGGATGTCAGGCTTTTTGAGTCCTACAGCCACTGTCTTAGCAGACATCACAGCACAACAACACCACAACAAATCCATAAAATCTGGTTTCCTTCCAGCCACTCAGACCACTGAGGAATTGGCTTTTCCTGTTGCTTCCCTCTGAATTTTGAGTTTTGGCGAATTCTGACAATCATGAATTTTGCCTGTATTCATTGCTGGTTTTATATGGTGAGGTTGTGTCTTGGGTTGAAGAATGTAACGAAAATGTGTATTCTATTTTTATCTGTTGAAACCAGTTGGGAGATATTGTTCTTTATCTCTTGTAACTCTAGGGGGGGAAGAGGGCAGATGCCTTCTGTTAATGGGACAACTGATAACACCAGATAAGGCAGTGCCTTCTTATCTCTTCCTCCACCCAGCCTCCTCGGAGGGACATCACCTGTGAATGGGCCATTTAAGGCCTCTCACATGACTGAGAACATTGCCTCATTCCATGTGGGATGCTCCACCCAGTGGGAGGAGCCAAAGCCTTTCCACCGGCATAAAACCTGCAATCCCAAACACCAAGATAGCTGTTTTCCACTGAATTCTTGGAGGAAGACCTGACCCATCCCACCAGCACTGGACCCTTTTTTCTACAGGACCATCTCTACCTCACAGAACAACATCTGTCCCTCCAGGAAGACTCATCTGGACTGCTTCGAACACCCTGACAGCAGGGTGTCAGGTCACATCTCTGACTCTGTCAGGGTTTTCTAAGACTTTTGTTTGTTTGCTTATTTGGTGTGGTTTTTTTTGTTTGTTTGGTTTGTTTTGTTGTTTTGGTTTTTTGTTGGGTTTTTTTTTTGTACTACTGCATTTGTATTTTTTAATATTCCTAGTAAAGGACTGTTATTCCTATTCCCATATTTTTGCCTGAACGCTCCTAATTGAAAAACTGTAACAATTTGGAGGGAGGGGTTTTTTACATTCTCCATTCCAAGGAAAACTTCCGTTTTCCCTGATAGATACCTGTCTTTCCAAACCAAGACAGATTTTTGATCCTGACCAGAATGCCAGACGTCTTCTGCATAACTAGAAAAAACTGGTACTTCTTTATTTTAAAAATTCATCACTTCTGTCTATCAAGAGGCACAGTGGTTCCTTAATTACTGCGAGGCTTCAAGGATGTGTCTAGAAATTAGTGTCTGTAGGACCAGGACAAATATAGTTAATATGTGAAGAAGTGAAATCTCACATAAAATGATGTGCTGTCAAAAATATGACTTTGTAGAGAACAATTGTATCATTATTTATCTTAGAATATTTGCATGCAGGAGCTATAGGGTGACCTAATTGCTAAATTCAGGTATTCAAAATTCATAATAAAAATGTCCCTCCAAAGTATTCATATTTCACACATTTTACTTTAGCTTTTTAATTTTTTTGAGCCTGCATTTCACATATGTATTATGCATGACAGCTTTTCTCAAGATGATATTGACTAGAATTTTTTTTAATCTGCTTCTCTTCCTGTTTTTTAGTGAAAGTTGCAGGGGAAAAAATTTTTCTCATTCTTGAAACCATAGTTTTGAAAATATAAAAATATTGTGATGCTTGCAACAGAAATGTTAAAATCAACATCACATTTATTCCTGTTAATTATAACAGCTTCATGATATCTAGAATAAAGATAGTTTTTCATGCCAGAATCATGGAATGAAAATCCATGTGTCACCATTATGTATAAAGGCTGCCTAAGGATTCTGTAAATCAGAATTATAATCTTTGATTCCTTAATAAAACTTAAATAAACCGAAAAATAGGGATATGTCATGAGTCTCCTTGGAGAATGCAGTATGTTAGTTACAGATAAAGGTGTACAGCTCACATCCAATTGGATTCTAGTGCTTTTCTCAATCTAAAGTACCCAAGAATTTTCCCCAAGGTTCCTCTAGATGCCCCAACTTCACCAGCATATTACAATATTCTTTTTTAGTGAGTTATTTTTCTAAGCGATAGTGTATGTTTATTTTAAGTTTTGTTTGTTTGTTTGCTTTTTTGTTTAGTTGTTTGTTTTTGGAGTTTTTTGATTTTTCTTGTTTCTTTTGTTTTTTTCTTTTCCTTCTTCTTTTTTTTTTTTTTTTTTTTTTTTTTTTTTTCTTTTTTTTTTTCTTTTTTTTTTCTTTTTTTCCTTTGGGTCAAAGCTATACTTTGTGTTTTAAGAAATGAGGGGCAATACTGACATCTTATGTATTTTGTGAGTCTTGCAAAGGTCGTGTTCAGGATATGATGTAGACATGACAAGGCCAGGACTCTTAGCAATTGTGAAGAAAATCTTTACTATATACCACAACATCAGGGCAACACATGGAGAGTCCTCCACAAGAGAGAATACTCATAACTTATCTTCTTACCCTTTCATAATATCCTTGTAGTGGCTGGCAGCATGTCCAACACAGAAGGGTTTTCCTTAAATTGATCACCCTTTTATTTAGCAGTTACTAATGGCAATTGAGACTGTATTCAGCATTTAAGAAAAATACCTGTAAGAAACCTTCTTATTAATGAACAGTTGCACTATTTTATGGTCCAGAGGATAATCTGTATAAAACCTCTATATATTCCAGTTCTGGTAATATCAGTTCTACAGCAATTTTGTAGTGGAAGATGCCTTTTCTGCATGAAGATGTTGAGACTTCAGCACAGGTATCTCTCAGGGGAACCCATCGTTATGTATAGCTAGAAAAAAATAACTGAATAGTGGATAGCTACTAAAACCCAGTTTTGCAGGAGTTGCTGGAGCCCTTGTGCTTCATGCAGCCTTCATGCCAGCCTACACAGCAGTCTTGGGAAGAGCAAGGAGGAAGATTTCTTGGTATTCAGACCCTCAACACAGCCAGGCCTTGCTGTCTGCAGTCTTACCAGGTGTAAAGAATGATAGCCAGTCCTGACCCTTGTCCTAGGTCATAGAAAAAGTGGTGTCTTGGTTTGAAATACATAACCAAAAATGTGTATTCTATTTTCATCTGTTGAAACCAGTTGGGAGATATTGTTCCTTATCTCTTGTAACTCTAGGGGAAGAAGAGGGCAGATGCCTTCTGTCAATGGGACACCTGATAACACCAGATAAGGCAGTGCCTTCTTATCGCTTCCTCCACCCAGCCTCCTCGGAGGGACATCACCTGTGAATGGGCCATTTAAGGCCTCTCACATGACTGAGAACATTGCCTCATTCCATGTGGGATGCTCCACCCAGTGGAAGGAGCCAACCAGTCCCTAACCAGATAAAATGGGGACACAGAGACCTCAGATCACTCCTCTTTTTCCAGAGGAGTGATTCTCAGAGGAAAACTGTACTCATCTCACTGCCACTACAGGATCATCTCTACTCCAACAGAACCACATCTGTCCCTCCAGGAGAACTTATTTGGACTGCTTCCAACACCCTGACAACAGGGTGTCAGGTCATATATCTCTGACTCTGTCAGGGTTTTCTAGGACTTTTTGTTTGTTTACTTGCTTGGTTTTTTTTGGGTTTTTTTGGGTTTTTTTTGTATTACTGCATTTGCGTTTTTATTATTTCTAGTAAAGAACTGTTCCCATATCTTTGCCTGAAAGCTCCTAATTGCAAAATTGTAATAATTTGGAGGGAGGGGGTTTTACATTCTCCATTCCAAGGGAGACTCCAGTTTCCCCTGGCAGATACCTGTCTTTCCAAACCTAGACAAGTGGTAACAAACCAGGGAAGGAAGAGCACAGATGTTCAGGCACCTGGGTTGTCATTCCAGCCACTGCTCCTCACTGCCTCCTAAACAAAATGGTATTGCCTGGTTTTGGAAGGTAAGAGACTAAACTTCCTTGATGAGGAAAAAAATTTGGAGTGCTGACTTCATACATCAGTCCTGGCTAGCTCCTGTAAGTACAGCAGCAAAACTTTCACGTTTTCATCCAGAATGCCTGGGGTGTGTTCTGAAGTTGGTATCTCATGTCTCTTGTCTTCACGCTGTGATCAGAGAGAGTGCTTTATTTTTACATCTTCTGTAAGTCTTTGTTATTTATTAGTGATTTCGAGGTGCTGAGCACTTCTGTGAGATGCTGAGCACCCTGAAGTTCATTGATTGCCAGTTAGAGGTATGCAGCAGCCTTCAAGACTGTGACTCACGAGAGCAATTGTGTTGAAAGGAAAAAGAAGTCTTGTCCTGTTAATTACATGTTCAAATAAAACACCACCCAAATCCAGAGTACAACTCAAGAGGAAACTCAATGCACAGTACATTTGAAAAATATGAGACAAATAGGTCTTTATTAGTCTGAAGGTTAACATGTTCATTAGGTTGCATCAGTTTGTTATGTAATTGTGTCTGTTGCTGCAGTATGGTATGTAGCAATCAACAAGAGCATTGTCAGGGAAAAAATGAAGAAAAGATGACATTAATTGGTGAGCATAAGCAGTTACAAAGATGAACTAGACAGAAAGTTCATTTTTTCCGACATGGTAGGCCTGTTTCATCAAGGCAAAAAAAATTTTTTTTTTTTTTTTGAGATGCAAATAAAATAATAAAGCAAGTTGGCTTAGAGATGGCACAGAGATGCAAATTTGGGCTGACAATGTTTATGATGACCACAGCTTTCTTGGTTTCCCCCTTTACCCTAACATAATTGCTTTTGACTGGGCAAATCATGTTGTTCTTGTTGTAATGTCATTGCGATTCATGATTCCATAAGGCACTTGAAAAGATTTTTTGTTTTTATATACTTTGCATTTCATTTTAATGCCATCTAAGGAAATTGCATACCTAAAGCTGTACGTGTTACTTTTTATTAAATACCAAATGGTATAATCCCTTTTTTTTTCCCTCCCCTGTTTCTTGATTACAATCAAGATGTGTTTTCGATTTTATTACAGAATCACTTTCCTACTCAATTAGAGCCTTAAGGTTAATTTCCGCTTATACTTTGCAGTAAATGTCAAGCTTAATGCAGATTTTACATAAATGTAGGGGAATACCCATCCACAGGGGTTACACGAAGCCTTGTGGGAAGATTTACACACAGCACCAAGAAAAACATTCTGATCTGGTGTGTAAGAAATGACACAGACTGCATGAAGTCCATTGGGAGCCTCAAGGCAATTTCAAGTGAAGTGTACTCGGGTACGGTGACAGTAGTAGAAAATTTTACCATAAAAAATATGATGTATAAATAAAATGCAGCTGAGGATCTGCCAGCACCCAGTCTGTATGAAATTCACCTAGTGGGGGAAAACTGATATTTTATTGACGCCTTCCTCCCCTGTGTCATGGCTCCCTGGAATAAAAGGAAACATCCTGAGGATTCCGCTTGGAGAATCAAAAGAAGTCAAAGGTCCCTATCACTCTCATAGATTTGGATAATATTATCTCTCCCACTTACTTGTATTAAAAGTTTGATCATTCCCCAAATAAAAAATACATTAAAGGCTCCAGGGTCTAAGAAAGAAAAAAATATCAAAATGCTTACAATGTTAAAATTTCTCATTAATGTCTTTGTAATAAATTATTTATTCTACAAATAATAGCAGAATGTAAATAAGAAAACACTGATGTTACAGTGAGCACAAAGGTTTGCCACATCCAAAATCTTACAGATTTTTGAAATGAATTTGTAACACTTCATGACAGCACATGGTATTATATCATGGAAGGTTTTGCATGGAAACTTCCAAATAAAACCTTTTCTTAATGGATAGTTCTGGATATAAAATCCATTTCTTTTTCTTTAGAAGATAATTCTTTTTTGTCTTCTTTGACTTTTCCTGCAGAAATCTTTTTTCATTCTCGTTTTCTTCCCCCTCCCTCCCTGATAGGGAAACAGAAACAAAAAAAGATCAGAGCTTCAAATTCCAACACTTTTCATTTAAAGTTTAGTGAGGTCTACTCATGGGGGCAAAAAATGCTGCAATGGATATTGCTCTACATTTTTAATATTTTCACTCTCTTTTGGGGAATTATTAATATAGAAATGCTCTCGATGTCTGTAACAAGAAGGGAATTTTAGCCATGCCTTTTTGAAAGGACATGAGAAGCTAATGTGCAAAACAGGTACTGAGGGATTAAGGTGCCAGCATGCAAGATTAAAACATATACAGAAAAAATAAATTACCACAGGCCTAATAAGCTATTAATATATATTTTTATCTATGGCAAGCAAAAGGTTCCATAATAAAAAAAGAATATGCATGCATAATCCTACATAAATATATATATATAAAGTTATGAAATAATAATTTATATGTGAAACCCAATGGGAAACCAGCTAAAATATTCAGATTTAACTGACAAGCAGTAGCTGCAAATCTTCTGATATATACCTAAGGGGCAACATTTTAGAAAAAAGATAACAAGAAGATATTATATTAATATTAATAAAGTTTTATTTCCAAAGGGAAAATATGATCAAGTACTTTGCTTTCTAGGCTGCCCCTTTTTCTTTTTTTATTTTTTGAATTTCTGTTAAAGTTGAAAGCAAAATTACCCTAACTTAACCAGTTGCTCCTTTTAATATAATCCTTTTAAATTATACATGAAAATAATAAGGGGTGGTGAGCAAGGAGGTTAACAGAGCCATACTCCTCAGATGATGTGTGATAAACAAGGCTCAATGCCAAACATTTTTAGCCAAGTCAAGTCAGTCTATTCATGTTCATGTACCATAAAATTTGCTTTTACAAGGGTAACTATAACATTTGCATTAGAAAGGAACACATGAAATCCTAAAGTCTTTGCATATATCCTGGATACTTCTATAGTGATATATAAAATGAGAATGTGAATTCTAACTTTACATAAATCTTGGCTTCATAGCTGATGAAATTTTATAATGGATTATATATTCTCAGGAGACTCAGGAAGCCAAGATCTGTTTCCTTTTGTTAGCAGCACCCTATTCAAAGGCAGCCTTCCAAGTTCTTAGGCCAAGGACCAAATTTCACAGAATCACTAAATAATCTGAGTTGGAAGAGATCTTCAAGGATCATTGAGTCCAACTCCTGGCCCTGCACGGGATCATGCCCCATAGTCACACCCTGTGCCAAGAGTATTTGCCCAAATTTCAAAGTTTTGTCTCTTGACTTTATCTTTAATTAATCAAGAGTTAGGGGAGGCTTGAATTTATTTGAGGTCTGTTAGTTCTCATCATGCCAGAAACCTCTTTCTTGTCCGGAAGTCCAGGCTACTTGAGGTACCACTGGATGGTCAGCTGAAAAGTAGTGGGAAAACTTGTTTAACAAGCTGTAAACTAGAAGTATATCTACTTTTGCCTTCTCCCTCTTTCTCTTGTTCTCCCTAACTTCAGGGGGAAAGATCTCAAAGTCAAGTAATTATGAATTGAGGAAGGAAAAAAATTTTTAAGGTGGGTTAAGCATTCCTAATACTATACATTATTAAGATTTGATTTTATGTATCTCTTTGTTTTAACTTGTATTTCATTTTCAGGGAAAATGGCAAACAGAGAAATTGAAATTTAAGAGAAAGAAGTAATTGCTTACACTAGGAATTTTCTGAACATAACCTTTTTGTTTTAATTATTTCATTTTTGTACAAAGTTTTGATTAAGGTCCACACAGGAGAACAAAAAAAATGGTTGTTTTCTAAAAATGTCATAATCAGATCTAATGTGTAAGTTTCCCATACCCCTCATTTCTTCTTCAAGTACCTAAAATCTTCAGCTAAGTTGAGATATCATCTGCATCACAAAATTGAAATGACTATGTGCTTGATGAGCATATTAACTCTAAAATCTACAAGGCATATTGGTAAACTTGATAATGAAGCCTTAAAATAAGGGTAGTCAAGAGGTTCCCTAAGCCCAAAAAAATGTAAGAGGCACCTTGAAAGAACATCAGCATGTTATCGCCAAACAGGAAGGGGTGATTATCTGAATATACAGAGATTGCAGAGATCTAAAGTGCATTTAACATGAGACCAGAGAATTTGGAATTGGAGAGCTCAAGAGATCATACGATCCTCTTCCACTTACTTGGCATATGTCAGTGCTGCCCACTGGGAAAGATGTACACCATCAGGAAAGCCAGACTAATGTCTCCAGATCACAGTCCTGCTTGTTGATATTCTGTCGACTCTTCATGCTTCTCTTAATGTGTAGAGTCCAAAGCTGCATCAAATATTTCACTTTAATACTCCAGAGGTGTAGAATAGTAATTATTTATGTTGCAGATGTCATTTCTCTTTGTGTCTTATGAAATCATATGCCACAATGACAATATCAAGATTTTTTTTTTGTTATCCTCAATAGCTCTCAGTTCCTTTTTAGCAGAGATAATTCCCTGCTAACTATTTCCTGATCTTGAGCTGAATGGTTCAACATTTCCACCTGCAGAAAGAAATTCACTTTTAACACCCTTTATACAGAAATTGTTTTTAGCTTTTTGGAATCATTCTCACTGAGCAGCAGAAAATGTCATGTCTTGATCAGGGTTTTCAACACAAGTAGACCTTCATATATGCAGACATATGAATCTGTCTGGTCCTATCCAATATACCACTTCACTGGCCATTGACCCCTTCCATGAGTCAACCACAGCCTTCCCTACACACTTTCTTCCTATGCAAATAATTTCTCATTCCCAGCTCCCTCCATACTAACCTCTTAAAAGCAGATAGTACAGCTGTCCTGCAAGAAATGCATACAAAGAGTTGGATGACAGGTTTTTTGAGAGCATTCATTTTTATACTCAAGGCAAGGAGAACACCCTGTAATTGTAGTTTTTCTTCAGAACCATGCAGAAATTACTCTGTGTATCTTCCTCTGGCAATTGAAACAAGAGTAGCAGAAATCAGGTTGTCTTATTTTTTTGTGTGTACACATTTAAACACAAGCCATATTTTGACTTCCTTTGCTGCTGCTGATACTACACTTAAAGATGATGAACATTTAAGGTCAACTGTGTCTCTTAGGCCAGGGAAGCTCACTTCCACAAAAGAAGAATAATCACTACGTAGAGAAGACCATTAATTGTTTATTCAACTGCTAGTACACAGACTACTCTGAGACAAAATCTTCTGAAAAATTAAATTTGTAAATGAAGATATCAATATTGTAATATTTTAGTCTATATTGTATTTTTCATTGGAAGGAACCCCAAAGAACTTTATAAACAACAAATACCAGAACCACACAGAAGAGGGATGCCTAAATTTAAAATTGGTGTCACTGCTCATAAGAGATCTTTTATCCCAGATTTTTGAGCAAACACACCTTCATTTAGTCTAAATTATTGTGTACATCAAGAAGAATACAAACCACAATTTTTCTTGTATTTACAGTTAGCATAAATGTCTAAACAAGACTGTCTGGACTTTCACAGATGCCAGCCATTTGTTAGCTAGCACCTATGAACATCAGGACATGGTCAAATGGTTACAATTTCTGTAAAATAGAAGTCTTCCCTATTAGCATTATGTAGACTGGGATTGGTTGTTTTGTGCAGAGACAGGACTAAAGTGTAGGAAATATTAGTTTAGTTCAACAAGGGCAAATGCTGGATTCTGCACCTGGGATGGGGCAGCCCAGGATGTACGGACAGACTGGGAGAGGAGATGTTGGGAAGCAGTGCCAGGGAAAGGGACCTGGGGGTCCTGGTCAGTGCCAAGTTGGACACAAGCCAGCAGAGCCCTGGGGCCCTGTCCTGGGGGACACGAGGCACAGCATGGCCAGCCGGGCAAGGGAGGGGATTGTCCTGCTCTGCTCTGACCTGGAGCAGCCTCAGCTCCAATATTGAGAGCAGTTTTGGGTGCCTCAGTATCAGAAAGGTCTTAGGGCATTAGAGAGTGTCCAAGGGAGGGCTGTGAGGATGGTGAAGGTCCTTGAGGGGAAGCTGTATGAGGAGTGTCTGAGGGCACTGGGTCTGTTCAGCTGGAGAAGAGGAGGCTGAGGGGAGACCTCAGAGCAGTTACAGCTTCTTGTGAGGGAAGAGGAGGGGCAGGCACCAATCTCTGCTCGGTGGTGACAGTGACAGGACACCAGGGAATGGGCTGAGGCTGAGTCAGGAGAGGTTAGGTTCAGGAAAGGTTCTTATCAGGAAAAGTTTCTTCCCCCAGAGGGTGTTTGGGCACTGGAACAGCTCCCCAGAGAATGGGCACAGCACCAAACCTGATGGAGTTCCAAGGGTGTTTGGACAATGCTGGGGTGTCCTGTGAAGTGCCAGGAACTGGACTCTGTGATCCCTGAGTCCCTTCCAACTCAGAATATTCTGTGAAATCTGAGTGCAGTGTGTAGTTCTGACCTTGGACTGATTCAAAAGAACTTTCTGTGGTCTCTTTTGTCTCACCTTTTGTTGTACTTTATTTGCAAAGGATATTATTTCTGGTAAAAACTCTGAAGGAGAGAGGCCACTTGACAGGATTCTAACACAGTCAATTACTGTTGCGCTTAAATAAATTGTAGGTTTGTAGTTTATTACAGTGATATTTTAATGAAATTATATTTTACACAGGAAGAAATGCAGGAAAAATGAGGAACAAATAGTGTCTGGTAAAACTAAGGATATTTTTAAAAAACCAAACTATTTTTCTCTTCTCTTGTACCACTCATTGAAGATATAGAGAAAAGTTTGACTATGATAAAGTTTGTGAACTGGGTTGATACAATATTCATGTACAGATGGAGTAATCATAAGAAAAATTACGTCTTTGATCAATCAAGAAATTTTTTTCTGAATGGAGCAATCACAAACTATTAGTGGCAGACAGACACATCTAACAGTAATGGGATGAGACACAGAGCAAAACTCTCAACTAAAGGAAAAAATCTTTCAGAAAAAATCTTGGTAGTTGAATACATCTCACAGGAGAAGTCACAGAACATTCTCTTTGGATCCTTAAAAAAGGCAGTATATGTCAAGCTCCAGGAACCACTCTGCACTATTTTACTCTATTATTTCACTCATCAGTGATCCACAGTACCTGCACTAAAATTAACAAAGAGCTCTTTAAAAAGGAGAGGTTTTCAAAAGTGCCAATTGCTCAGCAAGTTTTTGCTTATATAATTGCATTCAAGAAGTTCTGGTTCCCAGGAAGGAAACTGAAAAGGAGATCCAATATTTACACCTTGAGATCAAGATTTCTTCCTGGAGATACCTTTGTACACACTCCTAGGGCTTCCCATTGCTGAAAGTGGAAGTTATTTCCTTAAGGAAACCATATTGTCTCTGTTAGCTGCTCAAATAAAAGAGATTGTCTTCAATTGTCTCTGGAAAATGTAACGTTTCAGCTATTGTTTTTTACACAGAGCTACCTTTCAAAGCATCAAGAAGAGTTTCATTTTGTGGGCTAGGAAAATGTTGAGAAATTGGAACTCTTTTTAATGAGATTAGCAGGTACTAGTTAGAACATCCTGCTTCCCTTTGTGTGATAATTCACTTGGATTAAACAAAACAGTCAGTAAATAAAGAAATCTGAAAAGCTGAGCTAGCAAAAATAAGCAAATAAGATTATAACAATCTTGGAATGAATATAATGTGATTTTAGCAAAGAGAAGAATAACAAGGAAAGAAAAGAAACATGAAGGCTTCTGTCAGTCTATTCTCCTACCTTTACTAAACTTGCATAATATCTTACATTACAGTAGTTCCTTTGCTTCTAATTATACAGCAGACACTGCATTTGGGAAAATGCCTTATTGTTGCCTGGGTTTGGATCCATACACGGTGTACCTCAGGATTACGTTTAATCAGTAACAGGCTGTACAGATTCCTTAATAAAATATTACTTAAGATTTTTGATAATTAGTCCTTCACCATATCATTCAGCAATGTTACTTTAGTCTAAGAGCTATGTGGTATCTTTTGAAGTCATACCCTGGAGTGGAATCCAATTAGTGGAGTGTTTCCAATAAGGCACATGGAGAAAAGAGAGGGCTAAAGAAAGGGATACAAAATAACCCCATTCAGATAACTATTCAGAAAGAGGAAGTTAATTTTTAGTGCAAAATGGAGCTTTATCTACTTGTAATCCAAAGATCATGGGCAACATTTTCAACACTCCCTTTTACAAGGGTCACACATTCTTCTCTTCTGTTTGAAGAATAGATGGTCAGATCATGTCCTCTTTTAATTAATATTTCTGTAGTAAGGGTTAGTAACCGTGTCTTGATAAGGGAGAAGCTTAAAACAGAGCTGTCATCTACCTCAGGCATGCACTAAACATTAAGGTATAAAAATTTCTTGAGTACTCCAGTTTTTATTTTTTATTTTTTTTCCCTCCTCTGAAGATGATCTGCTGTTCAAAACAGAGCATGTTGGACCACAAAACCTGAACAAGGGGGAGTTTGGATCAGATGCTCAGTGGTCCTCTTCCTTACTATTGTTTCCACAGCTAGTTTTAAATTAAAAGGCTATATGTGATATTTTCAAAAAGAATCTGACATTATTTTAAAAGAAACAAAACAAAACAAAACAAAACAAAACAAAACAAAACAAAACAAAACAAAACAAAACAAAATAAAATAAAATAATAAAAATTAAAAAATAAAAATAAATATCAAATGTAAAATATCAAATATAAAATAAAAGGCTCATAAATTACCCCAATGCCTCTGACATCAGTTTGCAGATGAATAGAGGTGTTCAGATGCATTGGTTAGGATTTAGGCAACTAATTCCACACTTTTTCTGTACTAGATTTTGACATTCAAACTGGTTTTAGTTCTTAGTCCCTAATCACAAATCTATGACATAGCCACACATAAACTGGATCATAAATCTAGTTCTAGTTGGATTTTAAGATCAACTTAAGGAAATATGATTATGTGCTTGATAGCTAATTCACTTATTCCAAGACCAATAGTCATAATATGCACATTTTTCTTAGGTATAACTCGAAAAAGAAACCTCATTACTGTACATAGAGCTTGTTAACCAGTTGCTTAATTAGTGTGAGCTCCCATTCTTTATGATATTTTGGGTCAGATATTATCTTTGAAGGGGAAGTGTAAGATTCCTCTGAAGTAATGTTCATATAATTTTTCAAGCCAAAGTGGAGGGTTGGTGGTGGTTTTTTTTTTTGGTTTTTTTTTTTTTTTTTGGTAAATTTTATACTGATAATTTCCTTCTTCAGTCTATAAGTATTTGGGAGAGGAGGACTTGTCAAGATCTATATTAATGTACTTTGTAATGTGTTCTGGTTTAAGTCTTACAAGGAAGTGTACAGTAAAACACAAGACAGTCCTTCAGATTTAAAATCCACAAAAAAAATCTTTGAATGGGAAATCCTGGAATTTTTCAGAAAATTAATTCTAGAATGGATATCAATGAAAGTTTGTTTGAGTTTTTTTGTCATACAAAAAGGGAGATAAAACAAAACACAGAAATTAGACAAATTAATAATCCTTAGTAATAACAAACATCATTTCAAGAAACCACCATCTGGGTATGTATTAAGGAATAAAACAAACATATAAATCATATTGTAATTATATACTTATGGAATCACAGATTTAAAACAAAAACCTCCACACAACATCTGATAACAATTCATAGATAAGGATTTTATCTCGGGCATTCACAGTTGTACAATTCTAGGTCTTGGATATTCAAAAGCTTTCAAAGGCTTTATAAAATCTTTCTAAAATATAAACCCCATTTAAAGCAGCAGCATGAGGGATTTAAATACCTATTGAGTAACAAAATCACTTGGGTTCTCAGAGTCTTTTAGCATTTGTAGATTAGGAGATTTAGAGGTACACACTATGTGCTGCCATAGGGAGCTAGAAAATTGATGTTGAATCATCTCTGGCATTTTGTGGAACAATTTTTCTCCCATCTTGCTTAAATCTGAATTCAAGACCTCCCTGAACTAATGGGATATTTGACAGGAAAATATTTCGTTTTCTTTAGGAATTTTTACAGATGAACTTGCACACTTATCAAAATCTGACTCATTGCTCAATAGAAATAAATATACATAAATGGTCTAAAAAAATCTGCTTTGTGAAACACATCCCAAAACCATTTTCTTCAAGTTAGGGATTTAAAGGCTTTTGGCAGTGGAGAAATCAACACACATCTACAGGTCTTGCTTTTTAACAGTAAATTTCCTTCAGGTTAAAAAAAGGGACCATCTTATATATTTTTTATATGATGACAACTCAAATATTAGTTATATATATTGAAGATCCACTTTTCATAGCTTTCTTATGCATACTTGTGTATACAGGTTGCACTGAATCTCTCTCTTTAAAAATTTTCTTGGATAAAGTAAAGGATACTGAACCCCTTAAATCTATGAAATTTAGGCATGTTTTTTCCATTTCCTGATTTTTTTTTTTAATAGTTTTTCCTACATTTTCTGACTTTATAAAAACCCCTTGAAAACGCGAAAATTTCAAAATAATCCTCACCGCTCATGCTCCCGCCCTTCAGTTCTCCTCCTGTCTCTGGCCCAAGCTGGGACTGACCCCATGGAATGCCACGGATGTTCCTCCTTCCCTGGAGATCTTCCAAGATGACTGCACTACCCTTGAAGGTTTATGGCTCTGCAGGAAAAGGCCATGCTAAAAATGGCTGTCACCACTCACACCTTTCTCATGCACTCCTTGGTGAGAACAGAAGTAAATCCCGCTTCTCTTCTCACACCTCCCTTCTGGCTCCACTCTTCCTGCCTCAGGAACTTCCTGCTAATCCTTCAGTTTCAGACAACTGAAAGTCAGAGAGAAGGGAATGTTGGTTTGCTGAACCGCTGAGAAATCAGTTCTGTCTTGGCACTTTGAACCATCTTTCTCTGAGGTGTCATAAATGGTGTTTTCCCCCTCAGATAAATCATGGCACTGGTAGAGTGTGATGAAATGGTCTGAACAACCTAGTTTGGTGGAAGGTTCCCCTTTCCACAACGTGGGGCTGGAACTGGATGATCTTTATGGTGCCTTCCCACCAAAACCATTCCAGGATTCTACATCACTCTTAGCTGGACTATAATCTGTGTTGTAATAGCATCCTTTGTACCAACTTGATAACTGGCAGCTCTCCAAATTTGATTCATAACGTTTAGCAGACTGTCTCAATCCCAGGTATCAAAATTATCAAAGCTGACCAGAATTATCAGCTGGAATGACTTTAAATTCTACAGAGTACCCTTCAGGCCAAAATAATAATAACAATAACAAAAAATAGTAACAACAACAATAATAATTTAAATTAATTAGAAATAGTAAAATCAAAATAATATGTAGACTACAGTCAGAAATTTCACTGTGTGGTTCTACAAAAATATACAAAAGTAACATATCTTGAAACATTACAAGATTCTTGAGCCACGTTTGACCCTGGACACTCACTCCAGTTTTCATATAGGGATGGGAGGGATGAAAACTTGCTCCTCAGAAACTGTATCTTAGAAGACTCATATCTTAGCAGAATAATAACTAGAAGGCATATCTGAACTCAAAAATTCTGATTTTTGCCTTCTTGTGAACTTGTCAGTTGCAGTAATTCTTGAGTATGCTCTGAAAACAGGCTGGGTGTCTGTGTACAGAAGAATGCATTTCAAACATCAACTCTTCAACAGATCTAAAACACTAATATAGATTGACTTACAGCATTTTTTTGGAGAGTATTCTCTCTCTGTGTAGAATTGGGCCAATCAATCTGATGTGCAATTTTGCATTTTGTCTGATTGCCTTAGGGTTGTAAACATTTACTTTTCTGTTTGTTTGACTCAGATATCTTATAGCTGAAGATATTCTTCTTACGGCAATTTTCACTTTTAAGAGCAGGAATCTTTGACTTTGTCAATGTCTATTAAAGAATAGATCATCATGATCCTTCTTCTATAAGGGAATCTGTTGTAAAACAACATGACAACCATGGCACCATACATTGAAACCTCTTTATTATTGAAATATAAGCAAAAGATTAATTTAACTAGGCTAAACAACAAGCTAAAGTTTCCTTTCCATATTTTTGAGTGATTTCAGATCATCTATTCCTTTCATAGTGGAGTGGTGATTTGTTTGTTTGTTTGTTGGTTGGTTGATTGATTGGTTTTTGTTTTGTTTTGTTTTTGTGTGTGTGTGTGTGGGGGGGGTTTGTTTGTTTTGCCTTTTTTTTTTTTCCTTAAGCTATGATTCATGGCTGGAGAAATCAAATTTTAAGGTCAAAAAGTCGGAAACTGCAAGTTTCTCTCAACCAAATGTTCCTAGAAAAATATTGTTAGCATCAAAATATTATTATTTGCTTCAGAATGTAAAAAGATAGTGGAAAGAACAAAAGATGTATTTTAAAAACTTTATGTATGGGATATAAGATTGTTTCAGTAAGTTCTACCTAATGTGCCTGGAAAAAAGGATACACCTTGTGTCTACCACTAAACCAAGATATTTCAAACATGCAGTGAGAAGAGAGGGAGATATCATCTTCACACCAGTGAGAAGCAACCAAGAACAGCATCCAGAAATACTCAGAACCTTGAACTGATGCTTACATAAAATGAATGTGCTTCTGAGCAATTCTGAAATTCTGAAAACTCTGGCACAACCTCAACAAGAGAGTGTGGAAGACTTCTCATCCATCAGATTTATCTAGATATGCCTTTCCTTGTGACTAAGTAACTCTTTTGCTGGAAGGAAGACAGAGTTTTGCATAATCTCAGCCCATGGAGAAAACTTCATTTCCTAGGAGAGTGCCCTGTGGACTGCATTGGAGGGGACTGCCTTCATCTTCATCCCTTGAGAGTTTATAAGGGAGGAAGTTTGAAACGCACCAAGTGCTTTCGAAGCAAAAAATCATAACTTTTGGTGAAGGCTGGGACTCAGGGAGACATGAAACTATTCCTGGTTCCTGTGTGAGAAAAATATCTATCCAGCATCCAACATCCCTGGGACGTTTAAAGCTTCAGTTAGAGTGGCCCTTAGCAACTTGGCTGTATTTAAAGAAGTTTGCACAAAACTGCAGAACCATTTAGGATTTACAATGTCTCAAACTAGTAATTTCTATTTTCATTTCATTTCCATATGTGCTCAGAACAGAGCATCTTGTAACAAGTCACTTCTCAGAGCGCAACTTCCAAATCTCCTTAATTTATACAGAGGGTTTGGTCCAAGAAACACTTGTACATTTAATTGACTTCATGGAGTAACATGGCAGCACAAAAGTCGAGTATAATTAAGAAAAACTGAAGACATGAATAATTACAAACTTGATCTTGTGAATTACAATATTAACTCATCTTTGAAATTTTATTTCCACATTCTGCTTCATAATGGCAAAACATAAATAACCAGACAGAAGAGAACTCACAGATCACTCTGCTAAAAGTTGTTGACTAGATAAATGAAATTATTTTTTCTTTCTAGAAACTCCAGCTGGTGTTATCTTGGCCTTCAGTATCCACTAATTAAATGGAAAAATGTTTGAGATAAAAAGTTAATTTACTAATTAAATGACAAGTATGCTTTATAAATTGTCTCTTTGGCTTATTGTGCATTTAGAGAATTAATTAACAATACAATCAAGCTGCAGTTGTGAGATGCCAATATAGATGTGATTTGAAGATACTTTCACTTCTGTTTTCTATTTCAGTTTTTACAACAGCTGCACCGTAATGAAGACACTTGACTCTTAATTTGTCTCTGTAAAATTAAAATGAGTTTGTGGTTTCTTGCTTACTGGGACTGCAGACAAAATGGTGCATTTAACAGTACACTTCTCATCAGTCAACACAGTCATGATGCTGCAGCAAGCTGCCATTGTTCTCTACAAACAGGGGCTAAAAAACCTTGTTTGACATTAGGCTGTGTTGTTTTAGTAAAGTATTTTCAGTGGAACATAACAATGAAAGTATAAATATATTTTAAGTGATATATTATTTTAAAATTCATGTTAAATAGTTGTAATTTGTAAACAGCATTACCAAATGAAAGCCTTATTTTAAATCTGCATCAATAAGTCTTCTAGCTATGGACTAAACAAAATAAAAACTTAGTTTTGAAGCTTCTAAAGTATAATGGATAAGTCTGAATTTTGAATGTCATATACACGTAAACATTACATGTCTGGACCAGCCTGAGTAATCTTGGGATTTGCCCCTTTAATGTGGGGGAGTTATTTGATTTGGTTTGGTTTGGTTTTTTCATTGAAATTAAATACAAATATTAACCCAAACTCAAATCTAAAGTCAACCAGAATTTATTACCTGCTGCAACTCCTCCAACAGTTG